>NC_085026.1:13353921-13575705 GCF_963692335.1 Osmerus eperlanus | reverse complement strand
GCTACACTGATCTTCAATCTCTGCCGCTTACTTTGACACCTAATCCTTATTCCCTTCACACCTTATCCTGAAGGACCCCGCTCCAAGTTGACCTCCACTGCAGCCATCTGCCAGAGTCAGAAATGTATTCCTTTGATGACTTCGGGTAAGGAAGGTGTTCTCCTACTCTGTCTGTTCTTCAGGGCTCTTCTCTTTCTGAGCCATGTGTGTGCGTGTGTGTGTGTGTGTGTGTAGCCTGGGAGAGGAGCAGGACAGGAATTTGTTCTGTGTTGTTTTTAGTGTGAGCTCTTTAATCTGCCTGTTTGTTTAGGACGTGAACAAAGGTCCTAAGAAACTTGTGGTTGTGTGGTTCTTCTAGCCTCATAGCAAACCAGAGTCCCTTTGTCTTCAGTTGTGCCATCACAAACATGGTAGCAATCTCTCTCTGTCTCTCTCTCTCTTCCTCACTCGGACCATCTTTCAAAGCTGTGTGACTTTAGACAGCTGTTACACCACTAAGGAATGATTGGTAAAATCTCCTCTGTCTTCTAAGAGATGAGTTTTCTGTGTGTGCGTGCGTGTAGTTTGTGTGTAGTGTGTGTATCTGGTGCTGTTTGGTTGTGGGAGAGGGATTGTTCCCATATCATACTGGTCTGCGTGTGTGTGTGGGTATGTGTGTGTGTGGCTATACTAATATTTGAGTGGTACAGTAGTGGGAATGCCCTAGGCGGAAGGATGGGTGTCCAGATAATATGTCCTGGGGATTAAAGGCTGAACATGGTGATTTGCTGCAGCTCAAATACAGATGTGGATCAGATCATAGGGCTTGGTCTGATGACATGGCATAAATACAACTGTACAGCTGATACACAGTGTCACTATAAATCGAGACTTCGGCCATTACAACTATGTGGTCACTGAGGTAAACGCTGAGCCAAGAAAGATATGTAAAATAATGTCCCTCTGTGAGGAAGCAAGCTCCCTGAAGAAGTCAAAGCTTTGAAGTCTCTCTGCAGAAGCCTTCGCAGACAGTCACCTTGGAGATGTGGAGATTCTTCTGCTTCTCAGCTTTCCTCAACGTCCTCGACTCTCTCCTTTGCTGCTCTCCTCTCTGTGATCCTTCTCTCCTTGCAGCTGACCCTCTGACATCACACAGATACATTCTGTCAGCCCAACTCCCTAATGGGACTGTTCTTCTGAACACACACACACACAAACATCTCCTGACGGATGTCTTTCCCTTTAAGGATAAGGATTAGTGACCAATAGGCAGGGACCAGAGCTGAGGAGGGGGGAGGGGTGCTAGTCATATAGACCTATAGACTCCTCCTCCACTCTCTGTGGTGACTTCAAACACTCTAGAATCCCTCCGTAGCGTGTTCCGCATACTGTAAATGTTCCACTGGATCCCCCACCAGTGTGCAAAGCTACAGGGCAGGGGAGAAAGCCTTGGCCTGAACCTGAATGTCACACTGAGCTATTTGGGTCTGTCTGGGTCTGGGTCTGAGTGGGTGTGGGTCATTCCTGCTGTCCCACTGGGCCGAGGCAGCTCTCTGCAGAGACCGACAGGCGGACGCTAACGAGGAATGACACCGGACCGGACGAGTGTCCTCTAAGCTCCGTCCATTCCAAGGAGACCAGAGGGAGTCATTTAACCAATTTGAACGTCCAGCTAGAGATGCTACCCTCAGTCCTCCTCACCCCTCATGACCCGGACTGTGTCAGGCTGACCACAGTCAGGATGGCAGATTAGAGAACTCCTACTGTTCACAACAAACCTCAGTGTTGGGGACTTTTAGGTCTGTCTAAACAGAGCTGTGCGAAGTCTCCTCAAGCTTACACAACTACCCGAAATACTGCTCACATTTGTCACGTTAAGATTCGAAACACAAGGGAGTCTGTGTGTATTTCTTTGTGTTTTCTGTGAGACATCAGTTGTTGGATAAGTACCCCCCTGTGTGAGAGACCAATCCATCACGTGTATGACAGAATAACCTTGTTCAGACAGACCTTAGTACACCAGATCACAGTCATATTTGCCCTACTCCCCATTTCCCTGTCCAGTGTGTGTGTGTGTGTGTTTTTTATCTATGTCTATGTGTGTTTATGGCTCTTGCGCCCTGCCTTTAGGGCATGGTCATCCAAATCAATGCGAAACAAACCTAGCATGCTGGGTGGCCATGGCAACTGCTGGCTGGGTAGAACGTGTGGTGTGTTAGTGGGCCATCCCAGCACTGGATGAGGTTTACTAGACCAGCAGATCAGTTGGTGTGAGTGTTTGTGTGTGTGTGTCAGGTCCTGATGCTGTTGTGTCCGACCGTTCACTATGGGGGGGGGGGGGGGGGGGGGGGGGGGGATTACCTCATTTCCTAAACCTAGCCCAACCCCCCACCCAGCTGTGATGGACACACACACAGACCAGTAATATGATCACCTCTCGTATCAGACCATCTATCAGACAAGTCAATAACTTCATCTGTGCCGGTCGTAGATGAATCTGTCTGGTCGTCAGGACAACTGGGACCACTCTCTACTTCACCAGCCTTGACAATACTAGAGACACATCGTATTTACTTAAGGAAATCTTTCACTTTTAAAAGCATTTTGATCTCCAGTATGTGGTTCTTTTTGAACCCATCTGGTGTCATATTTGTAAAGCTGCAGTTGAGGTAGGCTGCTGTTGAATGCTAAGCTGTAGTGTTTGAGACCAGCAGGAGCGCAGCTACAGACCCACCCCAGGATACTCTTCTAAACTGTTCCTCATGAAAATGGACATGCAGCACTTCCAAGCTGTGAGGGTCTACCTGTCTCAAAGCGTCAGTGATTCCGGACTCTTCTACAGTCACATAGCTGACAGGTTAGTAGTGATGCTACCTTAGCATTACCAGTCTCAATGTTTACTCCATGGTCAGTGGTTGTGTTTCATTGTACGGGTTGTGTTCACCAGAGAAGGACTAGAAAAATCTGAACCACTGGACCCACCTGCTCTAATCAAAAAGGTACTTAGGTAGATGGTAAATACAAGGCACTAGTATTTCATGGTAACACCATGTCTATGTTTAGTAGCTCCACTTCTAGCGCTCTGATATGATGTTTCTGAGGAATTTCTACCTCCGCCTATCTATCCCCCTCGGCCTTCTGAGCGCTGTGTGTCCAGTTGGCATGTGCTAGCTCGCCAGGGTGCTGAGTGGCGGAGTGCTCATGTTAGCTTAAGATAATGCAGGGCAAATCCCTCTGTGCTGCATGTTAGCGGCTCTAATAATCTGATCTCATCTGTTGGCCAAATGTTCAGGCAGTACAAGGATATTGTGTTGTTTCACACGCTGATGCTGTAGAAAAGCTTTTTCTTTCCTTTTTCAACCAAATAATTGCAGTGTTGGCAGTAACTCACAGCCTACCGCAAAACCATCCCCTGAGAGAGTCCTGAAAAGTAGCTTTCAAATTGCAGGAATGGCCACCATCTCTCATATAGCAGTTTAACAAGTCAGGTTCCTACTTGTTCTTGGTCACTGTCGTGGTTATGTGACTGCAAGTCAAATCTCCAGCTTGCAGCACAGGATACTGAGGAGAGGGGACTTGTTTGTGGGCGCCAGAGCGAACATGTTTGTTCCGGCCGTCCTAGAATGGTTGTGTTTCTGTACCTCTGAATAGAAGTGCTCTGTGAGGAGCCATGTTTAATTCACACCATAGAAGAGCGCGTCGCTCCAGGCTACAGCCAGCCTTCCGCTCCAGTAGCCTGCCTCACTCTGTCCCTGCGAAGAGATGGAGGGATGGATGGATGGAAGGAAGGATGGAGGAATGGAGGGATGGAAGGAAGGATGGAGGGATGGAGGAATGGAAGGATGGAGGGATGGAGGAATGGAAGGATGGAGGAATGGAGGAATGGAAGGAAGGATGGAGGGATGGAGGAATGGAAGGAAGGATGGAGGGATGGAAGGAAGGATGGAGGGATGGAGGAATGGAAGGAAGGATGGAGGGATGGAAGGAAGGATGGAGGGATGGAGGAATGGAAGGAAGGATGGAGGGATGGAAGGAAGGATGGAGGGATGGAGGGATGGAAGGATGATGAGATGAGGGAGAAGGTTTGCATTTCCTAGATGGAGGCCATAGGATGCAGAGATGTTCCCCTGTGTTGCGCTGGCTGTGTTGCTCGTTGTGACGATGTTCACCGCCCATGCTGAATTCTGCATATTAGAAGTTATATGGCAGGATGAATAAGGCTGCAAATAGCCAAGCTTTAAACCAGAGATGGTGTTTTACTGTGTCTGAAGAGAATCTGCTCAGGTGCCAGTTGGAAGACTGAGCTCTATAGATTGTCAACAGAAGATCTTAAAACCTTAAATACTCTTGTAAATACCTGGGTTTTACCTTCTTTTTCTCAGCCAGGGCAGTTAAACCACAATGACCCAGAAGTTTCAACTGTTAGGCAAACTCACTTAAATTCTCAGTTGTTTTTCGAATACATTTAGTGTCATTGACCCAGGTCTGTTATGTACCACATAAAATAAAAAAACCCAATGACCACTTTGGCAGTAGATTCGTAGGGTCATTTAACTAAGAACACGAGCACATAAATCCTGCGGAGAGCACCAGGAGCTGAGCTGTTCAGCAGCTTCAGGGTTCATGGTAGTGTTTGGATGGCACTGCTACATTATACTCTACTCTACTCTTAGCTACTCTACTGTTAGATGGGTTAAGTGTTTCTGGGGGATGGTAGATGGTTGAAGCTTAGTAAAATGGATCATATTGTATTACTGCAGACAAATGCATTAGTGTGAGAGATGATGGATTTACCTCTATCCTTTTAAGACAGTTGTCCGTTCTAAATCCTTGTTATTCAAGGCCATACTGTATTCTTGCAGGTATGTAAGTGGGCTATCTATACGCACGCCTGTCACCTACACACACCAATGGCTGTGAACGCACCCGTCCACACACACACGTGTGTCTTCTCCAGCTGTACTTTCTCTGTGTTCGAGATTAGCAGCCTGTAAGGGAGGCAAAGCTGGTTAATTAAAAATTTAAGACTGTGGTGAGGTAATGATCTGACTGCCTCATAGGCCTCTGTAATCCTTCTTAGAACACACACACACACACACACACACACACACACACACACAGACGCTCTAGTGTGGTTATGGTCCTTCCCTAAAATGACTAGTCTTGCAAAATGAGAAACTCCACAGGGTATAATCCACTAGTCTCCTCCTCTTCTTCCTGCCGTAGACTTACTCTCTAATAACAGAGGCCTCCTTCCACCTCTCCCTTATATCAGTCCTCTTCTTCCTCCTCCTCTTTTCTCATGTTCCTCGTTTCCCTCTCCTCACCCCCCTGTTCTCTCTTGCTGTCTGCCTGCACGTGCCCTAATGACAGAGGACTCTCTCGACCTCCTCCTCCACCTCTTTCTTATCTGCTCTCTCACCAAAATGTATCATTTACATCTCTCTGAGTTTTCTAATCTGGGCCTGTGCTAAGAATAGCCGGAGGCGCTGTTTTTGGTTGGGTTATACAATGAATACATACCCACCACACCAGCATGTTTTTGGGCTTGGTTTGTTATGGAATCATACAGATACATTTTTGACTGTTGATCCGGAGTTCAGCTAGGGTGGTTAGGCAGGCCACAAGAGTCGTATTACAACATAAAATTAGAACTATTGTGAGGTCAACTTGAACTTGAAATTCATTGAGCTAGCAGTAGTAAACAGTCACCGTGGCAACACTAGCTCTATAGAGTCTGGCCTGACTGGTTACCATGGAAACACCGACACGTTCCCGGGTGTTTTTTGAGCACAGTAAAGGCTGACATTCTAACTTGTTCTGTATCAATACTGAACTGGATTTTAGATATGGTTTTACCTTCCCTGTCTCTCTCTTCACAATCACACACAAAACACGCACGTTATGGTTGCGGGGGGTGGTCAATCCAGCGGGCCTCCCTCTCCCAGCATCAGAAAGCACTCAGCTAATGGAGTGACTGACCTGGGAGGGAAACACACACACACACATCATGTAACAGTGCAGGGTTGAAAGGGTGTGTGTCTGTGGAGGGGTGTGTGTGTGTGTGTGTTCATGTTGAACACCAGAACCTTGCTTATAATTCAAAAGGCTGGAGGCCTCCTTTCTACATCTCGCCCATGAGGCTTATTTGACATGCTTAAGCACTCAGTGTAGCAGAAGCCTCCATCGCTCCTCTCCCCTCCCTCATCTCTATACCTTTCTCCTCCATCTTTTCATCTCTCACATATTTCTCTCACTACCCTCTCCTCTCCAGCATTACCTCAGCTAAGTTTAGCCCAAGTAGCATAAGCACTTGTTAGTGTAAGGACAGCTAGCATTAGCTGTCTAAAGTAGCATTATCTCAGCCTCTGCATTCTCATAATAGAAGCTGCAAATGTAGAACTAGCACCTAATAACATTTAAAGTCATAGACAAGGAGAGCCCTGCTGTCAAGTCTTTCCAAAGCAGTGAGTCTTTATATGAGGACTGCCCAACCCTGTTCCTAGAGTACTACTGTTTTGTAGGTTCTCATGCCAGTGCACCTGATTATAAAATTGAACAGGTTGACAAGCTGACAAGCTGAACTATATTTGTAACAACTGGGTTTGGTGTGAAAACCTATAGGAGGGTAGATCTCCAGGAACAGGTTTGGAGTAAAAACCTACAGGAAGGTAGATCTCCAGGAACAGGATTAGGGTGTACTCTACTGGAGGGTTGCCTTTCAGTAGCAGGGCTGGCCAGCTCTGCTCTGGGTGAAGAGTGGTCGTTTCTTTTGCAACTGTCACACTCTGACCAGATCACCCAACTGACTCAGATTTTAAGGTTTAACCTAAGTGCTTAAGGGGATTATTAATTCATCTGGTGATGCTTAATTTTGGAGACGTCTATTTTTTGAGAAATAAATATGATATTGAAAGGGACACGATACTAAAGCTGTGGTTGAGCAGAGAACCATCTGCAGCTACGAACGTTGGGAGTTTTGCTGTGGGTTCATTTGTGTCTCATGGGTCTTAAGTGGTGGTCAGTGGAGCAAACCAACTAGAAACATCCACACAGATGGCTAGCTCAACCCTTACATGTGTATTAGCCACTGTCATATCCAAGAAATACACGCTCTACTTCTAGAAACATATGGCAGTGTAATTTGGTTGCATTCACTTCTTTTTTATGTAGTGTTGGCCGTGGATAGCAAAGAGTGAAGGGGGATGAAGAGAGAGGGGAGAGAAGGATGAAATCACAGAGAGACAGAGAGAGAGAAAAATAACGAAATAGAGTAAGAGAGAGGTGTATGTGAGCTGTGAGGCAGATTGCAGCACTGCAATCTATATTTAAGTAGTCCAAGTTTAGGTCTAATGGGTTATGTCTGTTATGCAGTGATTGAGTAACATCAGGATACATGGCAAAAAAAGAGGCAGAAAAGGAGGGGGGGAAGGTATAGAGAGGAAATGAGGAAGGTGGAGTAGACAGAAAGGGAGAGTTTTGGAGGAAATAGAGACCAATGAAGAGAGACCGTAAAACCCCAGAATCAGGCAGATGGTCAGTCAGTCCTCTCTCTCCCCCAACACGCACTCCAGAAATAGGGCTTGTTTTTGTAAGAAGAGCTGTTGATCTATGTGTGTGTGTGTGTGTGTATGTGTGTGTCAAATGATATTCCCAACAACTATTAACTGTAGTTTGGTTCTGTCTGATGGTGGCAGTGTTCTGCTGAGAAACATGGGGTGCAAGAAAATACAAGAGAAACAGGGTGGGGAGGATGGAAAAGGAGGAGGAGCAGAAGGAAAATGAAGAGAGTGGGATGAGGGGAATGAGGAATATGATGGAGGAATAGAGGTTAGGGGGATGAAGGAGGAGTATGAAGGAGGGAGGAGGGGGAGGAGGGAGGGCAGAGGGCAGAGGGGGATGAGGAGGATTGAATAGTCACATGTTGGCATTTGAATGTTAGTGTAGCCCTAAGGGTCTCCGATACGGCACACTGTGTGATGGAAGCAGTGTTTCGACATTTTTGAATGGGAGATCTGTTTCTGATTTAAATGATCTCTCCTCTCCTCCTCTCTCTTCTCCTCTCCTCTTCTCTCTTCTCCTTTCCTCTCCTATCTGAGGGATAAGGTCAACCCTCTCAGTTCTTACCAGGTCTTTGGTAAACGCTACTGGTTTTGACCTAATACGGTGTCATGGTTTTACCTTGCTTTGTAACCATAAATTGTTGCTTTGTGACGGGTTGTGTCCTGTGACCCATCCCAAAAGTGTGTGGTTGTAAAATCGTTTTTTTTCCCTCAGCTGGGTGATTATCTGTTTTACCTCACCATGTCATTATCATAGATTACCAACATATACACAAACATACCCACACCATCCCGCCCTGCCCTCTAACGTCTCTGAAATATGCAATTATGAGGCATCAAAAAGAGCAGAAAGGAGCAAGGCATTTCCTCGGTTTAGAGGTTGTGGATAGGGAGCATATTTAGACACCCCTCCCTATCCTCACAGCACCACAACATGTCAGATACCAACTAGGAACCTTTGAAACGTGTGGCTCAAATAGCTTCTACGCCCACTCATTAATCAGATACAGACACTTTTTTATTTATTTTATTTATGTACTTTCTAATGTAGCATCACATCCTTATGCATTGAGAAATTTCAACGTTCATAAAAATTGCCACACCCTGTATTGACCTTGAACCCCCAACCAACCAACTACATGTCCAACAGACCACGAATGCTTGACCCCTGACCTCTGACATCTGACCCTGTGTGTTCTCTCCTTCCCAGTGAGCAGAGTATCTGCCAGGCACGGGCGTCCGTCATGGTGTACGATGACGCCAGTAAGAAGTGGGTGCCCATCAAGCCTGGCCAGCAGGGCTTCAGCAGAATCAACATCTACCACAACACGGCCAACAACACCTTCAGAGTGGTGGGGGTCAAGCTGCAGGACCAGCAGGTACGGAGCTCCACGCACTCACCTGTAACACACCTCCACAATTCCATGTGGATGGAATGAATCATGAGCCTGATCCATTCTAAAACCACTCACACTCAGTCACATAGGCGTTTCCCTTTGTGCCATTGGTCCAACAAAAAGTACATGAGGCTGGGGATTGGCCAGTGACATGGTTTCTTCGGCAGGTGGTGATCAACTACTCCATCGTGAAGGGTCTGAAGTACAACCAGGCCACGCCCACCTTCCACCAGTGGCGTGACGCCCGCCAGGTCTATGGCCTCAACTTCGCCAGCAAGGAGGAGGCCTCCACCTTCTCCAACGCCATGCTGTTCGCTCTCAACGTCCTGAGCTCTCCTGACGCCACAGGTGAGCTGGCTGATTTTAAAAGAATTTTTTTACATGTAAATAGTTGTTGGGGCATTCTTGTGTTGTATTTTGTTTTAATGCTGCATACGGGTAAACAGGGTATCAGACAAGGTAAGAATCAATCAGTTGGTTTCCAATCAAAGTGAAGGCACTCTAGTTCTGGGGAAACCACATGGTAGCTAATTATCCATTGATAACGGTTAATGGGTTAATTTGGCCATCTCTTATCGATCCAACTCGATAGCTGCGAGAGGATTGTTAGGGTGCTGTGGGATTCTAATAGACTTGGTGAAATTGGTTTACAGTAGCTCCAGCCTGAGCTTGAGTTTGAGTTTTTGGGTTAAAGGAAGAATTTCTAATGGATCCAAACAAATGATCTCACGTGCTTGTTTCACCAGTCAGGTTTTTCTTGATTGTGTGGATTTCTGTATGGTTGCAGAATCTGCAATGGTGTGTGTGTTGAGTATTTGGTCTCAGGGTTCTCTAGTTCCCTCTGGTGGTCTGGATGCTGCAGGGCATAAGACTACAGCATGGAGAATCTCCCTGGGTCACTGGTAGTTGTCGACATACAAACCAAACAGACTGGGCTGGCAGAGGCTGTAAAACAGATACATCGCTCTCAGGTGTGTCTGTGACAGCTTCCATTCTACCTACATCAATTTTGTCAGGCTCTGGCTGGCTGACTTACGACCCTTCATCTTCTCTTGCTCAACAGCTTGGCCTCTCTGGTTACTGTCTGATGCTACTTATAAGCCATAGGGGGGTTGGGATGGGTGGGGGGACAGGAGGAGGTCCGGTGACAACCCCATTCCAGCCCATTCCTTTTCATACGTGCATTCCCATTGGTGGACCCGGCCTGGCTAAAATACCCACAGAGCCAAAGTGTCCCAGAACGCCGCAGTCCCATCTCACATGGCGCTGCTCCTCTATTTGGGAACATCAGAGGCGAGACATGGGCCTCCTCACGCACTCCAGTGGTGCCTGTGTCTACGGAAGGCAGGAGCTCTCTGTTACACACATACCTACCTGCTGGGCTCCTCTGCTGACTCATCAAGCCTCAACTCTGGCGCATAGTAGCCCGGCCAACTACCTGTCCAGAAGTTTGCGTGCAGTACGTTCGTTCCCAGGCCTGCAACCGCAGTGCAGACAAGACTCCGTTTCCTGGCTGGGAGCGACAGTGTAGATAGGAACAGTAGGGAACTGTGGTTGAAGACTTCCAAAGCGAAGAGAGTCTGTAAACATGTTGACGCCACAGTTGTTGACTCCACAGATGTCACCACGCACTCTGAGGAGGGTCTCCTCTGCTCGGATCAGCCTCAGTAAGTACTGGTCACTCCGTGTGCCTGGTGTGTGCTCTGTGCCCCAGCAGTCCATGCAATAGGTCACATCACAGTCTGTGTATTCTCAAACAAATGGATGACCCAACAGCAGCACAATGCTGGAGGAGGAGGGAGGTCTTGTGATGGTGTTGCTACGGAAACTCCTGGTGTGTCGGCTGTGCTCTTAGCATCTCCGATAGAGGCTGGTTGGGCGGTATTGCCTGACTGGACTGGGTGACGATCAGTTGTAACTAATGTTTGGAAATGAGGTAATCGCCATCTCATCTCAGTGTTTATGTGTGTATTTGTGTGTCCCGTAGAGCAGGTGTGTTAGTGCGTCTGGGGATCAGCCCGTCTACAGGTCCGATCATGTCTGCTCTCTTTCCCTCCTCCTCCTCCACTCCACCTCGCCATGGCAACAGCCAGGACCCCAGATGTTAGCTCAGAGCATCAGGCTCTCAGCTAATTGTCTCATTCCCGCTTAAACACACACACACACACAGACATGCATACATACACACACACACACACACACACAAAGACTCTTAAAGGAAAATAATTGTCTGTAGACTGTGTGTGTGGTGAAGTGAATCAGGGTGTGGTGAAGTGAATCAGGGTGTGGTTCATGCATGGTGGTTCATACAGGAAGTATTTGATAGGAGGTGAGTAAAAGATTAACATGTGGTTGGCTTGCAGTTAAAATTGGTTAAGATTAGCTTGAATAGAACTCTTCAGGTTTATTTAAGGCTGACAAAAGGCAGTGGCTGTGTTATCAATTGAATTTCGGCGCAGTGTTGTTTTAACAGTTCTTCCAGCGGCTTTAGCTATGCTGTGTCAGAGAACACTGTGTATGCTTTAGCTATGCTGTGTCAGAGAACACTGTGTATGCTTTAGCTATGCTGTGTCAGAGAACACTGTGTATGCTTTCGCTAGACGAGTGCTAAAATAATCTCTCAGCCCAGCGAGTGGAGGAGATGATTATCATGTGTTAACAAGGGCGGTTCAGAGGAGCGTCAGGGAGAAAGTGTCCCAAGGCTGCTGCAGTCTCAGCCCTGCCGGCCAGGAGAACAACGACTCCACTCTGTCTGAAGTCCACTGCAGAGGGGTGGAACACACATAAACAACACACCCACACAACATGCGCACACACACACACAAACATAAATGCAAACACAGATACACTACACACAGTTATTTATTAATGGGAGGAAGTGATATTGCCTTTGTTTGATGATGCAATATTATACTTCTTCTTTTATGAAACAGCTCAGTGGAGAGGGCCGAGGCTCTGCATGTACATGGGATTAGGTTTCTCACGAAGGAGCATGAAAGTTCAGTGCTGCCGTATCTTCAGCAGCTATGCAGGTTGTGTAATGATCAAAACACAGTTAACGCAGAAACTGCCTGAGTCATTATTTCTGAGCATATCAGATCACGTGGATGAAGGATGAAACGAGAAAAACATGTCAGCAAAGTGGCGAGCCTGATAATTACTTGATGTGGGAGCAAATTATTATGTGTCAGCCCTGCTGTTAACACTGGCCCAGCTGAAGTGAAGTTACTGTAAACATCAGTATCCATGTATGTAAATATGCCCCCCCCCCCTCCCTCCTCCCCCTCACCAAACACACCCAGAGGAACTAATACTTCAGAGTCACAGCCTGGCAACAGACACTGATCTTATTGGGGGCTATTCAGGACATGTGATAACCCAGTGGTGTCCCTTTTAATAGCTGCCTCAGAATAGAGCCTCTTCCCCTGCTACTGTAGGTGTTAGCCTGGGGCAGTTAGCCAGGGCTGTTAATTGGGGACTTTTAGCCTGGGGCAGTTAGCCAGGGCTGTTAGTTGGGGAATTTAACCTGGGGCAGTTAGCCAGGGCTGTTAGTTGGGGCATTTAACCTGGGGCAGTTAGCCAGGGCTGTTATTTGGAGACTTTTAGCCTGGGGCAGTTAGCCAGGGCTGTTAGTTGAGGCATTTAACCTGGGGCAGTTAGCCAGGGCTTAGGTGGGGCTCTAGGGGGCTGTGGGTGATGACAGTAGGGAAGACTGTGTATCAGACACAGTTCTGCTCCAACTACCACACAGGGACTCCTTATGTCAGATGAGCTATGATAGTCTCAGTGATGTCAGAGGAAGCTGTCACACAGGCCTGCAGCCATGCCTGCTGACAAGACCAACAGACAGCTTCACTGGAGAGAATCTGACTGAAAGAGGGGGATAAAGGAGGGAAATGCCAGAGGAGGGAGGGAAGGAAGGAGAGAGAGAGGGCGATGGAGGGAGGGAGGGAGGGAGGGAAAGAGAGGGAGGGAAAGGGTTAGAGTAAGAAGAAGAGAGTCAGAGAAGGAGAGAGGGAAGGAGGGAAGGAGAGAGAGAGAGGAGAGATGGCGGGAAGAAGAGAGAGAGGGAAGGAGAGAGAGAAGAAGGGACTGAGAGCGGGAAAGCAGCAGGAACTGACATATGATGCTGTGTGGGATGCTGTGAGGTGGGTTGTCAGCAGGGGAAAGAGCAACATATCAAGTGGGGAAGGAGGGGGGGAGGGGCCCCATGTCAGCCGGCACACATACCGTCTGACCTGACATCAAGTTATACCAGCCTGTCAGTCAGACTGGAGGGGAGGTATATATACATTTACATTTACATTTAGTCATTTAGCAGACGCTCTTATCCAGAGCGACTTACAGTAAGTACAGGGACATTCCCCCGAGGCAAGTAGGGTGAAGTGCCTTGCCCAAGGACACAACGTCAGTTGGCATGACCGGGAATCGAACTGGCAACCTTCGGATTACTAGCCCGATTCCCTCACCGCTCCAACAGACTCCCTCCCATATAAGAGGTCTCTCGACAGTATATCTCTTTCTCTCATTCCCGCTTTCTTATATCCCTACCTGGTCTCTTTCTCTCCCTAGTCTCTGCCCTCTCTATCCCTACCTGGTCTCTCTCTCTCCCTAGTCTCTCCCCTCTCTATCCCTACCTGGTCTCTCTCTCTCCCTAGTCTCTCCCCTCTCTATCCCTACCTGGTCTCTCTCTCTCCCTAGTCTCTCCCCTCTCTATCCCTACCTGGTATCTCTCTCTCCCTAGTCTCTCCCCTCTCTATCCCTACCTGGTCTCTCTCTCTCCCTAGTCTCTCCCCTCTCTATCCCTACAGGGTCTCTCTATTTCCCTAGTCTCTCCCCTCTCTATCCCTACCTGGTCTCTCTCTCCCTACCTGGTTACTCTCCCTAGTCTCTCCCCTCTCTATCCCTACCGGGTCTCTCTCTGTCCTCGCCTGGTCTCTCCTCCCCCCTCCCTTCCTCCCTCCCTCTCTAGCTGCTGTGTCATGTGCAGCAGTCTGATGTTCAGGACAGGGTTTCACCCTAGATGCCTCCTCACAGTTGTACGGGTTAGAATCACAGACTATCACGGCCCAACACTAACAAGCCAGTTCCTGCATCACAATCACACATTTGCTTAAATTCATTGTTTACTTACAGGTTTGCTGAGATTTTCTTACATCGAGTTTGATGTAGTGTTTGGCCGTGTATCTGGGTTGTCTATCTGTTATCATTGCTACTGTACATACTTTCTACGATGATGTCTAGGAATAGTTGTCTTGTGTGTTTTGGTCACTGTGGCTCCTTCTACAGCCTGCTCTTATGAGGCAATTGTTCTAGGCTGTTCTAAGTCTGAGTTGAGTTACTGAGTTTCATCTTCTCTGCATCTGTGATCTTCCTTTCTTCCTCCCAGGTCCAGCTGTCTCCCGGCAGAATGGCCCCTCCGTCGATGACCCCGACAGCCAGAGAAGGTCAGGTGACCCTCTCCACCATCGCCATCCTGACACCCGCAACACACAGACACACTACATTTAGACCTCACACATTACAGGGAATACTCTGGAAAACACCAGAGATGACATCAGACGCTTATCTTGTACCATCGCATCTCATAGACAGCATTTGATTGATAAATAACTTATTGAAAAAGGCTAAGAAGCATCCTGATGATGACACAAACTTTCCAAAACTGAGCGTAAAATACTATTATATAGTAGGCCTGGAAAAAGGATTTCTGAGGAATTGTGATTTGATAACATTGGCTAGGTTGTCTCTAGTGGCCAAAAGAGGTACTACACACCCTATGTGATTAAGTAACTAAGGCACATACACAACACTAACACATCCTCTACACTATTTTGATAAATTATGCAGTATGCATATTTTTTCAGTAAAATAAAGTATCCAGTGTCTGCTCTTTATGATATCGAGTTTATACAATAATGAATACAGAATGTTGATGTGTATTTTCTGTGTCTGCAGGCAGATGATGGAGCAACATCAGATGCAGGCGCACAAGGAGAGGGAGAGACGGACCTCAGGTTCAGGTGAGGCACACACACACACAAACACACACACAAACACACACACACTTTTGCACACATACACATAAACCCCCACACACAAACGACTCTGTCAATACATACACTGTCATGTGTCAATAACAATCAGACAACAGACTGTTTGCTTAACTAGAGTGCTTAAGCAGAGTTATCAATTTAGCTCCAGGTAACACATTCTCAGTGTCAACAGAAATAGTCAAAGTCCACAAAAGCCAATCTCAGTGGTGCACAGCTGGCAACCAAAAAATGCCACTGTAGCCCCTAGCAACCTGTTCCTCCAACACACACACATACACAATCCCCCCACACACAGACACACACACTCCTACACAAACACACACACAGCTCCTCCATGCATACACTCACTAGCAACTTGCTCCTGTCATCTTGCTGTGTCAGTGTTCCTGAGGAGGAGATGGAACATGCTGTCTGCTCCAACCAGACGGCCATGTTGCATCCTGCTTCTGTTCTCGGATCTTCTCTTAGTTCTGCTTCTCATTATTTACCAGGTCCGATTTTCCATCTCTGTTCAGTTGGATGGTTGATTTGTCATCTCACATTTTTCTCTTTTCTTTTTTTTTCCTTTGTTCGTTGCTCGTTTTCCTCCTCGTCCTCGTGCGCTCCGATTCGTCCCCTCCTCCTCCTCCTCCCCCCCCCCTCCCTCCCTCCCTCCTGCTCCTCCTTTTGTCATCCGCCTGCTTGTGTCCTCCTGCTGGTCCTCCTCCACCGCCTCCCCCCATCTCTCGCGGGGTTTTAGTCGTCTCCACGCTGCAGTATAAAGTGTCCTCCCCACCCCAGTCAGACACTCCCCCCGAGTACAGACACTATCGAGCTAGTACTCTCCCCCCCTCCTATGTCCGTGTGGCCTCCTCCTCCCCCTCCTCCTCCTCCTCCTCCTCTTCGTCCCAGGAGAAGGACGCAGGTGCGCAGCTCTCCTCCCAGCTCTCCAGCTCCCTGGCCTCCGCCTTCTCCCCCGTCCAGCCTGCCCTCCCCCCCCAGGGCCGGCAGATCCGGCAGATCCCCCTCTCCCCCCCCACTGCCCACCGCCACCAGAGCCAGGCCCAGGAGCCCATGCTTCCTCCCAAACACGGCACCTGGTCCTCCTCACACGTGTACGCCGCCATGCCCTCCGCCGCCTCCTCTCCCCCAGTCATGAGAGCCATGCCCGTCAAACAGGGCCCTCCCCCCCAGTCCGTCCTCCCGGTGGCTCTCCCCCTGCCCCCTCTAACCAGCCGCATCAAAGCCCATCCGCTGGACACAGCCAGCCACCATCACACACTCCCTTACCAACATTCGCTCTCCCATCAACACTCCCTACCCCATCCTCATCATCACTCCCACCCCCACTCCAATGGGCAGCCCGAGGAGTACTATCCTCCCCAGCACCAGCTCAGCCAGTACTGTGAGGCCGTTTCCCTGCCACCTCTGATAGGACAGCCAGCCCCAGGTCCTGCCCCTGTCCCCCACCAGCCCCAATACCCTTCCACCTTTCACCCCCAGCCAGCCTATCAGAACACACCCCTCTACTCAGGCTCCTCCCCCTCACCTCCATCGTACCAAGGCATGTCTGAACCTCAGGCGTCACCCAAGAAGAGCCCCTCCCCCGTCTTTCAGCCGGCCATGCCGGCCAGCAGCAGTAAGTATGATCACAGAGGGGCTGCATCAGTGTGTGTGTGTGTGTATGTGTGTGTATGCACGCGCTCGACCTCTGGAACCAGTTCTACCACAGTGTTGAGACTGTCTCGATAACTCATCTCGTGCTAACATGGGTAAAAGTGCCATGTTAACACCGTGAGCGAATCATGAACCTGCTGAACTTGTCATCCCCTGATATTAACCAATCATGTCTTGCCTTGTTTTGCTTTCCCCAGGTCCTCCAGTTTCATCCGGCCACCCTTCCTCTCTGCCGTTTGTGCCCCCCCCAGTTGCCCCCCCTGCCCCGGTTCCCATGGCTGGACCACCAGCCCCTCCTCCCCCACCAGGACCCCCACCCCCGGGCCCCCCTCCCCCAGTTACAGTGCCCCCACCCATGCCTCCACCTCTGCCAGTTGGCGGGGGCCCGGGGGGGCCGGGGGGGCCTGGAAAGGAGCAGCAGCCCTCGGGTCTAGCAGCAGCGCTGGCTGGAGCCAAGCTACGGAAAGTCCAGAGGGTAAAAAGCCTTTAATTTCCTACTACCACCAGCCCTCAGCGGTTAATCACTCTCTCGGAGGGATTTCAGTTCTCTGTTATCTGTCTAACTATAGTTCGAATGAATTGTCTCTCAGCAACACAGAAGTCTATGTCTCAGGGATTTTGCGAATTCTCTCTTGGATAGCTAATGAATACAACTGGTGTAGGAAAAATGGCGGACTCAGACGACACTTACACCGTCCTGATGCCAATTAATCTCGCATAAGCTCCTAACTCACATCTTGTGTCTACTGGTCATAGACCTGATTCCTGATCCTGGCCTGCTGTTTAATTCTGGTTCTGGTGTGTGTGGTCAGGATGAGAGTAGTCCTCCAGGGTCGGGCGCAGCCAAAAACGACGCCAACCGTTCAAGTGGTGGCAGTGGAGGAGGGGGTGAGGGGCTCATGCAGGAGATGAACGCCCTGCTAGCACGCAGGTGAGAGTCACATGACATACAATATAACACAATAAAACTAGCATCAGTAATCGACTTCATCATCCTATAATCCGCTTTATACTGTTGTTTTGCTACTTTGTTTTCTCTAACTGTCTTATTTTGTTATTTAGACGGAAAGCTTCCGAGAAACCTGATGAGGTGAGCCTCAGATATTTTTCTTAAAAATAAAAAAAAACATCCTTGTAAGGGTTACAGATTACAATCGGGAGTCTTTATTGGTCATCTAGTGACCTACGTGCATAAAAGTCATGTGTGACATACTAACTGCATACCGTACACTCACACAGGATGACAACAATGCCAGAGGACCACAGAATTCCACAGGTACAGTCTCCTGCACAAGCACACATTAAAAATGTTTTCTGTGTCTTATTGTTCAACAAAAACAATTTTGTGTCTATTTTTCTACCTCATTTTCTCTCTCTCTTCATCTCACTTCTCTCTCAGATGCTGTGAGGAAACCATGGGAGAGATCTAACTCTGCAGACAAATCTTCTCTGGTTTCAAGGTCTGTACTAACCTGTCTATTTTCTAACTATCTATCTGTCTCTCTGTCTGTCTTGTATCTCTGTCTGTTTTATCTCTCTGTATGTGTATCTTTCTTTCTTTTTTCTCCCTACCTGCCCAACTAAACCAGCTGTCCACCCATCCATCCGTTAGATCCAGGCCTATATCCACTGATGACTCTTTCCCCCTTCCTCTCCCCCTCCCCCTTCCTCTTCCCTTTGTGCTGCTGTGTTGCAGGGTGAGGCCAGTCGGTAGCTCCAGTGAAGCTGACACTGAGTTTGACAGGATGAAACAGGTAGGAACTGGAATCTCTCTTCACCAGCTCTGTGTTTATGGGGGAGATCATCGTAACCTTTGTTGAACCTCAAATCTTGAACACAAACCCATAAAATTATAAACTTTTTTTTTTTTTTGCAACAGGAAATCTTGGATGAAGTTGTACGTGAATTGCATAAAGTGAAGGATGAGATCATAAATGGTAAGAACAGAGCGAAAACGTTAAAGGTTCATCTGATACGACATCTAAAGGTGATCCTATTGTCTTAGTTCTACACCTCAATGGATGTAGACAATGGAATCCTAGTGATGTTTACCCATAATGATGCCGTAAGGTTACAGCACCTTACAAACCAGCCTATTACTTATTCGTAGTTATCTGTCTCTGGGATCACAGAGAAGGACAAGGACCTCCTAACACAAACACCTCCCCATTATGTCTGCCTTGCCTAGTGTCCTCACAAACATGATCTTAAATTTACAGTGCACATACTTTTGTACCAAAGTATATCCATATTCCATGATATAGCAATATATCTTCTTAAATGTGTCCATGTTTGGTAGAATGTCATATCCATGTATCTTAGCATATGTAGTGTGTGTGCCATGTTGTGATATTCTCTTTTACATGATGTGCCATGTAAGAACAGGCTTCCATCTTTGTGTCTCCTCTTCTTCTTTGCAGCCATCAGACAAGAAGTCGGTAGAATCAGCACAACATAATCTCTCTGAACGACGGAGGAAGAGGTGGAGAGCAGGAGGAGGGGCAGGAGAGGAAGTGATGGATGAGGAGCATGCGGAGGATGTAGGATGAGGGTCAAAGGTAGCAGATGGGGCAGAGCTGAAAAGAGGAATGTCGCCTCAACATTTCTGTGACGCTGTATGTAAACATTGACCGCGACGCCATAGAGATGCCGTGCCGACATTCGAAGAGGAGAGCGGTGGAAGACAAAAGAAGGAAGAAGAAGAGAAGCGAGGGAGTGAATTATAAACTGAAGGGAGGATGTACAGTGTGGATGGACAGATGGACAGATGGATGGATAGATTGATAGACAGCAGGAGGGAGCGACGTTGGTGCTGAGTTTGGGTGTATGTTCCTCTCTGTGCATCAAGACTCTCAGTCAGCCCAGGTGTTGCACTCACCTATCCTCTATCCGTTCTAAGTCTTAAAAGAAAATATTTTGGTTTTCTAAGTTTTTACCGTTTTATTATTTAAAGAACAACTGTGACGATGACGACCGTGGATTACTTTATTCTCATGAATATTATTGAGGGAGAGAAACTTGCACACCATTTCCATCAGCCTTTTTCTATGTCTGATTTCCTGAACCCTGGGTGTACGATAATGATGAACACACTGCGGCCATGAGCTGACCTGCAGCTTCCACTAACCCCAAATGGACATCTTAAAGCTTTTATCCATCTGCCTGGCAGCCATGTCACGAGCGCTGGAACTATGGGGGGGGGACAGTTCATGAAATGGAGCCGTACCTGTGCACAGACCACCTGACCCCGTCTAGCTGTTAAACTACATAGTCGCTCTCTATACTCTATTCTTTGTGAACCTCTCAAGTATGCATGACGCTAATCTCTATCTGAATTTGTTTTGAATTGGTTATTAAAAAAAGGTGGTACGTTTACCCCAGTGGTTTGTTTATGTGGATATTTCCCTTTATATTTAAAAGATTGAAATTGAATTTGGTACTGTATGTGAAAATATTGAAAAAGCGTTGCTTTTGCAACAATGAAATACTAAATAAATCAATGGTTGTGTGAAGATGAAAACGTTTATTTGCAGGAGACCTTCTGTTCACTCTGATGTTCTGATGAAAAAAACAACAACTCTAAGTAAATTAATTCAAGAAACTAAGAGACCTGACTACAGTATTGACTGGTGTGTTCTGTTCATCTTTAAATCTCTTTGTACAGGCATGCTATTCTGTAAAACAAAAAAAACATGTTTACTGAACAATAATAATTAATAATTTAAAATATGTATCTCTTACAAAGACATATTCTCTGATGCCATCTCAGTGTTAGTCAATTCTAACTCAAAATGTAGTACACTATCATCCAATATTGATTACAGTACATTGTAAAGACCAAATTACAGTGCTTCAAATCCAAACAGTTTGTCTCTCGGATGCAGTGACACCACTGTGATTCAACCAGAATGCAGCTTCACTGAAGAACTGTCTCTGCTCACTGTCAAGTGAGTTTCACTGCAAGTTCACCTCAGCACCATTCAGTGGAAATATAATTTAATGTAACATATTAATGTAGCACACCTAACCTCTAGCTCTGCGGTCAAATGCTCTAACCGCTGAGCTCTAACACTCCGTGTAGTATAGAATTAGATAGGATTGGTTTAGGACTGTCTGAGTGTTTGTATATTGTATTGGTCTGTTTCTCCTTAATAAGAGTAACTTCTATAAGAGTAACATGTTCTAACAGGCCCAACTAACCTAACACTTCCTTACAGATTCTAATCACCTCTGTCACAATGCAGGCCAGTCTTGAAAGCTATACACAGCATTATATCAAATGGACTCAAACAGGCTAAACAGGAAGCTTTCATGCGACTTAGGCCTGAACTTAGGCCTCATAATTAAAGAATACTGATCTAGGAACAGGTCGAAATAATTTAAATCAATTCACAAGTGGTCCTAATTTAAGACACTTGATAGATCGACCATTTATTGTGCTTGAGAAGTCTTGACTGTGCCTGCTGTAAGCTCCACTGTGTCAATCTCCATTGATAGAAAAGATTGGATGCCGGGTTGGTTGTGTTGTAATAGCAATTACTCCTTTTTGACAAGCTTGTACTCCCTCTTGATCCTTGCATAGGGGCCAATGCTGTCATCAAACACAAAGTCCCACAACACCCTGGTCCAGGAACTGTGTTGTGGCAGGAAGTCATAGAACTCAGCAGCAATCTTTTTCACCTGGGGACACAAAGCAGGGACGGGGTTCAGAGCATGGTCACCATAACCGTAATCTAATCTCTCCTCTTTTTTTTGCCATCGCTAGCTCTACAGGTGTTCCAGCGGGATTGTCGTGAGTGTTTTTGAGATGGTATTTCTCAAATTCAAGCCCTACGGGTGATGTTCCTGGATACAGCTATCTTGGGTATGGGTGCCCAAGTTTACTGTTAATGTCACTGTTTTGTAACAGTGACATTATATTACCTAAGAGGTGAACATTGTTCCATCCCAATTGACAGACGGGAACACACCCTACCAGAGCTAAACTCTCAGTCATGGTTGTAGAGTTAGTTATAATTGTCATTCTTGAGTGGCTACTCATCAACAGTTAATCAGTTACATAGTTTGCTCCTTAAAACCAATATTTGATGTTTGCCAACAGTGCTGTAAAGACACTTAGAGAAGGGATTGGTTTAAGTTAACAGACAGAATGGGTGGGAGCAGGGGGATGTTTTTGCTGCGTGTGTGGTAGTGTGCTTGTCAAAGGCAGCATGGTGTGTGTGTATCTACTGCTCACCTGAGGCAGCTTGGTGTGTGTGTGTGTGTGTACTGCTCACCTGAGGCAGCTTGGTGTGTGTGTGTGTGTGTACTGCTCACCTGAGGCAGCTTGGTGTGTGTGTGTGTGTGTACTGCTCACCTGAGGCAGCTTGGTGTGTGTGTGTGTGTGTACTGCTCACCTGAGGCAGCTTGGTGTGTGTGTGTGTGTGTACTGCTCACCTGAGGCAGCTTGGTGTGTGTGTGTGTGTGTACTGCTCACCTGAGGCAGCTTGGTGTGTGTGTGTGTACTGCTCACCTGAGGCAGCTTGCTGCCGGGTATGCTTGGGAAGTCATGGTGCTCCATGTGGTATCCAACATTGAAGGTGATGCAGTTGAGAGCGCCATAGTACGAGTAGGTTTCATGGCCCTTCAGGAACATATAATGTTCTGCTATGAAATGTCCTGAGATGGGATGCAATCCCATACACAAGATCGACCCGGCGATGAGGTAGACGATGGGCTTTACACCCCAAAAGTAGTAAAGCAGGAGGTCAGCAGATAACTGGACGGCAGCATTGAGAATCTCCAGCTGGCCGATGGGTTTGGGGTTGACCACTAGGGGGCGTATGGCGTAAAAAAAAGGCTGGAGGAAGAGCCAGAGAAGTTTCCTGGGGGGGGTGCAGAAAAACCATCCCTCCAGAGAGGTGGGGATGTCCACATCCAGCCCGTCCCCTCCCAAGTAGCGGTGGTGGTCGACGTGGTACTTCTTGAAGGAGGCGGAGTAAGGCAAGCCAATGGGCAGGTTGGCCCACATCGCAAACCAGCGGTTGAGACGAGCCAGCTTGTTTCCAAAGGCCACGTTGTGGGAGATGTCGTGAATGGCCAGCGTCAGGGAGTGGTTGATGCAGCCTCCAAATGCATAGGCCCAGAAGAAGACCCACTTCCAAGGCAGGTCGTGGATTAGGTAACAGGCCAGGAGCTGGGTCAGTACCATGCCAGACACAACCCACTTCAGCTGGGGGTCAGCACCCATCAGGGACTTGATCTCAGGATACTTGGCTGAAGAAAATAGACACAGAAAAAACATATTAGTTAACCATGGTTATCTATCTATTATAGGTTGTATTTCATGTCTTTGGGGCCAGTATGTTGAACCAAAACACATTAATGGCACGGATTGGATAAAATTATGTCAGGCAGGTGAATTTAAGGCCTTTATTACACAGACAGACAACAAAACAGGGCTACATTTGAATGTCTTGCCCCGGAGAAGAGACCACTGGTAAATAATGTTATTGTTCAAGTTGTTTTGTTCACACATACAAATTACACAGGCACTGTCAAGGGAATCTTTCACAACCATGCATCACCATCACAACTGTATTTACTCCATGTCTTTAGAACTGCTCTTTCCATAGGGTGCAGTTTTATTATTGATGGGAACTGCATTTCTTTTCGAAAAATAACTTGTTCCTGTACAGCCATGTCCAAAAGTATTGGACAGTTTTTGTAGATTATTTTATCACATTTCTATTGTTCACTGGAAAACAATAATTGTATGTGTTTTAAAGGCTTTTATTGGCAAAACAATTCAATATATACAAAGAGCCCCCATTTATAGCAATCAGTCTGCTCTTATAATCCAATCAGAATGATAGTGATTTCACGAGACTAGTTCTTGTTCCCACTTTCCCATGTGCTGATGATGTGATTAGTGAAAGTATGTTAGCTGGTCATTTTGTGCCAGGGCCCAAAAACAATGAAAAGTGTTTTTTTGTGATTTAAAATGCATTTGATCAATCTGCACAATAATCTAGAAACAATGTGAATCAACACCACAACAACTAAAGTAGCAAACTTTGCAAAATAGAAACTATGTCACTGCCAATACTTTTGGCCATGGCTGTACTATTTTATAACTTTAATAATCTACTGCATCAACTTGGCTAATACAGCAAACTTCTGCCTTGCTTTCCTGATGATACATGTTTATGCAAACACTGGATGATCAGGAGCAGGAAAATAGGTGTTCACTTGCTTGCATGTAAATGATGGCTTTCTCTGCTTTTAGCTGTTTTGCATGTTATGACCCATGCAAATACGGTTCTACTACAAGATCATCTTTTTATTTCAAAGGATAATCGTTTGTTAAGAATGCATCCCTTACACATGGCAAACACTCATCTGTCTAGCTCATCCCAACGTAATTCATTTACATTAATTTGAAATCCATTGATGAACGACATCACAGACCACCGTTTACCGCTTTCTCTGCTTTTAGCTGTTTTGCATGTTATGACCCATGCAAATACGGTTCTACTACAAGATCATCTTTTTATTTCAAAGGATAATCGTTTGTTAAGAATGCATCCCTTACACATGGCAAACACTCATCTGTCTAGCTCATCCCAACGTAATTCATTTACATTAATTTGAAATCCATTGATGAACGACATCACAGACCACCGTTTACAGCGGTGGGATGGATCTGACACACATTTACTGTCTTTATCAGTAGGAGAGATTACTTAGTAACCAGAGGTCATAAATGGAACAGAACTCTATGGCTGACCACATCTCTCTTCTGACGCAAACACACCCTTTACTGCTTTGTGACTTTTACACACCCTCAGGGAGGAATAACTGCTAGAGACCTACATTAATGTCATAAAGTCTTACACCTGTTCTAAACAGGCCTGCGGTGTCAGAGTTACATACAAGCAACAATGACATCTCAATAGATAACATCATATAAGAGAGCATCCTCAAGATAACAAATTTGATAAACAGTAAGTTATGCTACAGTCCATCGAATTGCAATTACAGATTACATAATGTAATATCAGATGTCATTTTATTTCATTATATGATTCTAGGCCCTAACACATTAAATAAACAACTACAGTGTCTTGATGGCACAGGCCAGAGATCAGAAAAACAGATGGCCTTAATAATTAAAGAAGCTGTGGTGTCAAGGAACCCATAACTTCTTTCACATCAGAGAAGAAATACGTTGTGGAATTTGGTGGGAAAGGCTCACACGCAAACATTTAGCAGAACACTTTACAAAATCACCCTATAGAGTACATTCATAATACATTGTAGGGAAAAGTTGATTTCAGGCATTGATCACACACAGTAAACACATCTGCCGTTTACAGCTAAAGTTGAGATTGAACAAATGCTAAATTCCCTGTACCTGTCAAAAAATGTGGATGGCTGTCATACCATTGTATACATGTGCGTTTATGAAGAGGGGAATGTTTCTAGTTACCAAGCCAGCCTTAAGGGCTTGTCAACTGCACCTGCTATCAGCCTGTTGAGCACTATTGTTCTACATGTCAGAGAAACTCTCTCAGCACTGACTCGGTTTACAGGTGGGGGTGTTCACCCAGTCATCTGAGGTTTTTACATAATCTGGTCTCATAAGGGTGAAACCTGCTGTAATATTCCCCATCTTGTTTCATCACCCCTATATTAAATTATCTTGTCACAAACTGAATTCAGACTTAAGCCCACCTGTCACAACTCCAGTTCACAGCTTAACAGGCAAAGGTAGAATTTCTAAAAAAAAGAGCCTATGTTTTGTACTCAATAGATATACTTCTAAACGTGTCGTGTATCAACAGGCTAACCCTGCTGTAGACATGACAAGCGTCAACATACAAACTGGTAAAACCGGATATAACCATTTAGTGTCTTTGATAACATTTTCAAACATTCTGGCAACAAATCTTCACTTTCACCACAGAAAAATACGACTTGGTTTTTCAGTCGATTTGTCAGTTACTTTACCTAATATTTCCTTCCTCCTCGAGGTGTGGGGCTGGTCGGTGTAAACCCATTCAAAATCCTCCCGTCCACCTGTCTTCCCCATGTCGGTACCTGTGGTGCTGAAGGAGCGGTGGTGGCGGCTGGCTGAGTGGCTGTGTGTGACTGTCTTAACTACACACACTCATCCCGAGACACACCCATCAAAGGTAAAAGGTGTGTGATGATCACATTCACGCTCCTCCTGCTTGTCGTTGTGAAAGTCTGTAGGAGGTGACTAGTTTCGGTGAGACTGTTGCCACTCTCAGACTACTGAAGCCTTGCTAGTAAAAATGTGGGCGCAGTGAGGGTCGTCCATGTTTGATCTTACTCATCAAATGTCCTAAATTATTCTACAAGATATAGGCTACTTATTATTGTGACATTTTACAATAAAAAGGTCCAATACATGTCACTGTATCTATCATAAAGGGTAACGTTTGCTGTAGCCTGTTATAAAGTCTATAGCGAGACAAGTTGTCCCTTATTTCTCAGCGTGAGAAATGGTTGAAATGCGTGAGACTTGAGAGCCCTAAAGCTAGAACTAGCCAATTAGGGCTATTTGCTGCTGTTAGGTCAACAATTCAGATGAACGAGATAGATAACATAAGCAAACTAATGTAGCCTATATCCAGAACTCCACCATGCTAGCAACTGTAGCCTATTAATTGTAAACTTGACCTGTTAGTAGGCCTATAGTTTTCACAGATGGGTAGTACCGTAGATCTTTCTGGTATCAGAAGTCTACTTTACTTCACTATTTATTTTTCTATCAAGTTTGTACTTTCACTCCTTACATTTTTTACACAAATATCTGTATTTTGTACTTATTACATCTTAAAACCAGGCTCGTCACTTTTTTGTTTTAATCTGAATTTGATGATCAATATAATTGACGGAAATTGTCGTTGTCAAAAAGGATTCCTGGCGAATGCGCTGCGTGTAGTCTTTTGTATTATGTTTTATGTGATGTGAGGTCCAGTGCAGCGTGACAGTAGGTTGCGTAGGCCTAGTAGTAATGGCAACTTTTTACTCAAGTATAGGCTATGTCAGAGCCCATACCTCTTTACTTTAACTTCAGTGATGAAGTGTAATCAGAAGTTCAACTTTTACCGTCTTTTTTAAACATGAGTATCTGTAGTGAAGGATGTGTGTACTTTTGTCATCTCTGATAGTTTTATAGAACTGCCGGGTGCAGGTAGCTAGTTCTATATGAATCCAAGCTTTGCTAAAACAACATAAAAAATAACAAAGATTTGTCGCAAACTTGATGTAATATAATAAAGCTACCCAAAATAAAATGGCTAGTTATTTTATTTTCTGAAATGTTCTTGCCCAGCGCAAGAGGTCATGCAGAGGGCTTGCCACAAGGCTACATTATCTCACAACATGTACTTGAAAGCCAGTGACACTGAGGTGCAACCTTAAAGAGAAAAAAAATCACACCATTTAAATTGATTTACATTTAAATAGTTATTCATAGGATGGGTTCATATGGCATCCTATAATGCATTAACATACACACTATCCATTAGTGTACAAATACTCATAATTCATGACAAAAAAAAGGAAAGAGATATTTGTTATGTATATATTTAATGTAATACAGGTCTGGTTTGTTACTACTAGTGTACTCTCGCGAGAGTATGTAACCGGAGCCCAGTGGCGACGAGAGTAGACTAGAGTGGAGTTTGTGTTGTTGAAGAAGGAGGAAGGCAGCAAAGAGGGGAAGACAGCAGTACAAAACATTGAAAGTGGGAGAATTAGACGGGGTTTTCGACATGGCATCAGGCGATACCCTGTACATAGAAACGGATGGATCGGAGATGCCTGCTGAGATAGTGGAGCTTCATGAAATAGAAGTGGAGACTATCGAGACAACAGTTGTTGGAGACGACGATGAACATCAGCCTATGATCGCTTTACAGCCTCTCGACACAGATGATCCACATTCGCTTCACCATCACCAGGAGGTTATTTTGGTGCAAACCCGAGAGGAGGTGGTGGGTGAAGATGATTCGGACCTACATGCGGACGACGGTTATGAGGATCAGATCCTTATCCCGGTACCGGCAGTAGAAGAGGACTACATCGAACAGACTCTGGTGACTGTAGCTGGGAAGAGCTCGGCGGGGCGGATGAAGAAAGCGGGAAGCGGGAAGAGAGCGGGCAAAAAGAGCTATTTAGGTGGATCAGAAGCCAGTGGGAGAAAATGGGAGCAGAAACAGGTCCAGATAAAGACTTTGGAGGGAGAGTTTTCAGTCACGATGTGGGCATCGGGTAAGTTGAGAGGTGGTTGTGAATTCTTGCAAGCTGGGTACTCGCATTGTTCTCAGTGTTTGTGCCCTGTGTGAAAGGGCCTCGAGCGGGCGTTGTCCTCCAACGAACGCATGTTGGATTTCTAATTGTTTAGAATTGAGAACAAGATGCAGTCCATTCGAAATGTTTTTGTTTTTATGGGAAGCCATGTTTTATGTGTTGCTGGGCGCCGCCATGTTCCCCCGGTCCAGTATGGCCGCCCGAAAAAATGGCGTTGATTTGGCCGGGGAAGATGGCGGCGAGTGGGAGAGCGAGCGCGCTGCTGCTGGCTCCGGGACTAGGCCGCTGTGGCGCAGTTCTAGCATTGGGGCCTCCGAGTCTGAGGAGCGGGGGGAGGGTTGAGCTGTCACAATACTCGATGCCTTAGTACTTCCTCCCGTTAGCTTAGCCACGCCACGGTAGTTAAATGAGATAGCAGACTGATGACTTGTAGACTGATAGAATACACGATGCACCACTTCAGTCGTTTTCTTTTAGAACTTGGAATGAAAAAAGTCTTCATGTTCTTTTCAAATTCACGTGATGTGGTTGAAACCGGTGGTGTAGTCTATCCGTTGATCTGAATGTTTAAACACGCTGTTTTGTCCGTCTAATCAGTCAGTGAGGTTTCTAAAAGTTTCTAGTCACGGAGAAAACTCATGGGATGTATAATGCTTTCAAACAGCTTCCTATAAATGATAAGCCTGATGTAAAGCTACACACATTTATGGTATCAATAGACGTGCATTGATTTATAAAATGCATTTTGCATTCACGTAGTTTATTACACTCAATTAGTGGGTTATTGTTCTAGGTTTCTTGTTGTGGTTTATACCAAAATGTGTGATATTCCAATAAAATCACGTATCAAACCATAGCGATAGGAAACCCTTGCAATGATTCAAAGTAGACACACCCCCTAAGACACTGTGCCAGTTTTGCCTACAGTGAATCAAACTCAAAATTACTAGAATAGGGCTGCTTTGCTCTGTTCATGGCGTTAGCTTTAGGTTTTCCAATCACAGTTTTAAATGAACCATGTTTAGTTTATCTACCAGATAACAGAAACAAAAACCACCGGCAATTATTTACTAGACACAAAGATATGGTCCCTGATTCATATGATAGATGTGTATTATATTGTAATGTTTGCTCTCCTGCCTATCTGTGTGTGCCTCTCTTTGCCTCTCGGGCCCACTGTATCTCCCATTTTAATTTTCTCCTAGATGACAAGAAGGACATAGACCACGAGGAGCAGATAATCGGGGAGAACTCCCCTCCAGACTACTCAGAGTACATGACAGGGAAGAAGCTTCCGCCAGGAGGTATCCCAGGCATTGACCTGTCAGACCCCAAACAGCTGGCAGAGTTTGCCAGGTAAGCTGGGACATGGATTGAACGACTGATTCTTATTATTTATAGTGTAATATTTTATTTGTATGTTGCTTTGGATAAAAGCGTCTGTTAAATGAGTGAAATGTATAAACAGGATACCAAATTTGTATGACAACTTCCCATTGACACTATTCTGGGGGTACTAAGGTGTGAATATTCTATGTTTGTTTAATGGTGTGTTGTATCTGGCTCTCAGGATGAAACCACGGAAGATCAAAGAAGACGATGCTCCCAGGACGATAGCCTGTCCCCACAAAGTGAGTGTGTTTTCAACGTACAGGAACAAGGATTCTGAATGTTCATGTCCAAAACCTTATTGTAGTAAAGGAACATTGTGGGGTTTTATTTTTTTCTATGGTTCTGGCCATGATCTAACAGTCTATGGATTAGTATAAAACAGTCCGGCATCAAAGGATCTGTGCGTATGAATGGACCCCTTCAAAAGAATGGAACTTTATCGGACAACACGTGTTGTTCAGAAATGCCACTAGGTGGCAGTATGTCAACGAGGGGGTGTATTTTTGTTTTACATAATTTTATCATGTTTTTTTTTATAAATATGATTTAAAGGCTAATGTGTACTGTTTGTGTCTCCTCAGGGCTGCACTAAGATGTTCAGGGATAACTCAGCGATGAGGAAGCACCTGCACACCCATGGGCCACGGGTGCATGTGTGTGCTGAGTGCGGCAAGGCCTTTGTAGAAAGCTCCAAGTTAAAAAGACATCAACTGGTTCACACCGGAGAGAAACCCTTCCAGGTCTGTCTGGCATCTCCCCTCCTTAGGGAGGAATCTCTGGATTCTCCAGTAGTAGCCGGCATGTTGTTCTCTGAAAAAGAAAAAACAAAGTACAATTTGGTCTCTTCTCAAATTCTGCTCTTTGTTGCAGTCTATATATGTGGTTTGAGCCCCACGTACACCCGTAGCTTTCTGAAGGCAACTTCAGATTGTCACCCCAACAGTACAGCCTGACTAGCCTAACTCTTTGTGTTCTCCTCTCCCCTCTGCAGTGCACGTTTGAAGGCTGTGGGAAGCGCTTCTCTCTGGACTTTAACTTGCGCACGCACGTTCGTATTCACACTGGTGACCGGCCGTACGTCTGCCCGTTTGACGGCTGCAACAAAAAGTTTGCTCAGTCCACTAACCTCAAGTCCCACATCCTCACACATGCCAAAGCTAAAAACAATCAGTGAGCCAGCCTTGGCAGAGACAAGCCACTGCACCCCTCTACCCCCCTCCCCTCCAAGCCCCACTACCACAGCATCGTCCTGTGTCCTCTTCAGAGATATGATGAAATTCCTCCTTTGTATCGTTTCTAGTAAAAAAAAAAAAAAAGTGTTTTATGAGAGAATGACCTTAAGACTTTTTGATATGCGTGGTGGTAAAAATGAGGCACTCTTGAGATGACGCAGAACCCAACTTCCCCCCCCCCTCCCAGCCACCAAGCTCCCTGAGAGAAAAGATGACGGTTTCTTCTTGTGAAGATGTGAACGGAATTCTTGGATCTGAAAGATGACAACTGTCTTTATTTCTACTTCAGCCGAGAAGAGCCTAAAGTCTAGTCTAACCATCCATCAGCATAGTAAAATCTAATTAATTGCTTTTTAATTTTGTACTTTTCCTAAGTGTGCATATTGTACACTTCTTTTGGCATAAGCTTAGTGGTATTATGTATGTATATTTTTCCTTGAGAAGTAAAATCTGTGATGTCTCCTCATGGGGGAGATTTGGCAGTGGTTGTACCTCCCAATGTTTTACAGACAGTTGCTTTGGAGGGATATAGGGTGATCTCTACAGACCTTCATTTTGTATAATTGTAACGTACAGATATATCGGAATCATGTAGATAGTAGTAATGTGATTTACCTAGTGTTAACAGATTAATTAAAACCATTCTTTTCCCATTGCACTGTCAGATGCAAAAAAAAACAATCTGTCATGTCTGTTGATTACAGCACACCCTCTTTTTTCTGTTCAACTCAACCAGACATGGTGCTCAGTTGCATTGTGAGAATGTATTGTCCAACCTGCACTAACCCATGCTAATATTGACTTCCCCCACTTCATAAGGCCTATACAGAACCCAAGGGTCCCTAGCAAGCTCCTTCTAGGATGTGTGTTTCTGAGAATGCGATGTGTGTAGAGACTTCAGGTGTGGGTATGTGATAGATGATTAGACTTGTTCTAACGCCATTTTGAATGTGACACTTCCTCTGATCTGTTGGTTCTTCAAAGGGACTATTTCTATTGGCTCCCAAATCTGAATAAAGACATGGCTGATCTTAAAGACATGGGTTATGGTGACTGCATGTATAACAATGGGATTGCTATGGTGACATGCTTAACAGTTGGGATTTTATGACCTTAGTTCTTTGTGGAGAAGACTTGTATGAATGACAAGATAAAGCAGATCCCAGATAGAAAATAGTAAACGTATAAATACGAGATAGCACCCATGTATCTTAGCAGGCTAAACACAAAAGATGAACACACTTGACAAAGTTGAAAATAATTGTATTCAGTGTTCACAATCCACATAAAGGCAGTCTTTCACATAGCGCATGGTAATTTGTCTTTTAAAAAGAAAATAAATCAGTGCAATGATGCTGGTTGATCGACTAATGCTGAAGAAATGTGTTGAGCGAATCAAAATTCACCAGGCAGTATTTGGTAGTTGAACAACAATGGCACAACAGGACAAGCTTCCTTTCTTATTGACCTACCAAACATAAAGTTCACATTCCACAGAATAAAAGGGTGTAACACACATGCATGAACATATTTATGTTAAAACATCAGATATAGAAGTACCGTGATTCATGTAGGCTAGAATTGTGTTGCTGAGATATGAGACCAGAAATCTAAATCTTAAAGACAAAAAGAAAATCTCCTCGTGAGAATCGCACAACCTGAGTAGAAGGATCCATGCTTGATTAAATCTGGTTAATGGTCTCACCAAAAAAAAAGTTTGGGATACAAAAATTCTTCAGAGAATATGATATTGCATAAAGATACATTCAAGATCCATGTTTGTGGAACCACCAGAACCCGTATTTTTCAAACTCTGGAGACAGCAGTCCTGTGTGGGGCAGGTAAAGAGAGAGGGGACATGTTTAACACAGCTTCAGCTGCAGACTGGCTGACAGCTGCAGTAACAGACACTCCTGGCACTCAACCCAAATCAACCCTCAAGTTCTACCTGCTAAGCAATTGTTGATATCAGAAAATATCTGACAGGTAAGGTAACCAATAGGGTGGCAGTTAAACCTTGCCACTTGGAGAGTAAGTGAAAGCCAGGAATTGCCATCTTCCAAACATCTCAGATATACTACTGGTCTTAGTAGTTAATAGGGGATGACACAGCAAGACCCAAGGTGCACTTGGCAAACAGTTCAGTCCTCCCCAAGGGCGGCCAGCAGGGGGGGGAAGTTGGGCGTTCCCCAGCCAGTGACGGGGTCCCAAGATGGGGCCGCACAGAAGCCCTTCCCCTGCACCTGCTCATCCATGCAGCCCAGGTGACAGCCCTCGATGACCTGAGAGATAGGAGAGAGCAGTTTAGACAAGACTACTTTATTCCCAATGTGGTGAGTGTCTGTATAGAAGTGGGAAATCCCACACAAATACACACATTTTCAACTCCGGTACTATGTTGTAGTGGAAAAGCGACAATTTAGAGGCTTGTTTGACTGAAAGAAGATTCTGATTAATGATAATGATTCTTACGTCAAACAAACCCTGTCCCTTCAGCTGGTAGAGGCGAGGGTTGAGGAAGCCCAGAGCAGGAAGGCCCTTCTGCAGGCGCTGGTCGTTAATCAGAGACAAAATTCCTCCCACCACAGGAGTGGAGGCCTGGAGACAAACACACAAAATATCATACCAGTAAATACTGGTTACATGGAACCTAGACATTAGTCCTGCCCAGGGCTGGTTTTCAGACAGGGCGATCTTCCTCCCGTATTCTCTCAAAAATCCAAATGCAACCTTACCTCCTCCGCTCCTCAAGAAAATACCCATTCCAAAATGTCTGGTTGGGTAAAACCATGTAGAGATCTACGCTTGCACCAATCTATGCATGATACATTAGCGATTTTTCAAGGAAAGGAAGGTTGCATCTCAGAGAATTCAAACAGGAGCCTGGAGAGAAACGTCCTCCTTACCGAGGTTCCAGACACCCAGGGGATCGGCACTCGGTTGGTGACCACCCAGTAGTTGTCAGATAGGGCGGCCAGATCGGGGTAGGCCCGCCCACTGGTGTTGAAGTAGGTCTGTGGGGGCAGGGCGGCCACACCCTTCAGGTAGCTCTGCACTGCACTGACCTACAGGAGGACAGATACACAGTAGAATAGGAGAAACACTTACAGGGTTGGTGACCATTATGGTCAACATGCACATACACCAGCTAGTGAGGAAACGAGAAAACATAGAAACGCTGAAGTAATACATAAGTTTCACCTGAACTGGCCTGCCATAGGGCTGAGACAAAGTCAGCAGACAATAAAAAAAAAAAAAAATCTTCAAATAAATCTTGCTTTGGTCGGGACTCTACCTGGTAGTCAGGCATGGCGAACACATTGCTGAATCCTCCTCCACTGATGTAATCTGTCACCTCATAGGTCAGCTTGAACGGGTTCTTGAATGAGGTTCCGCCCACTGTGGTCACATAGGGGCTACCAGACAACACAAAAACAGTACCACAGATGAACTAACAAGGATTTCTGGGAAACACTCAATCCTCAATTTGAACTGGGAAATCACCTTCGAATCAAGAAACTAAATTTATAAAATCCAAACGTATTCCAGTGCTGTGTCAGTACAGGGCTCACCTGGAGGCAGGGAAGCTAGGTCTGAAGGAGTTTTGCCCCTTGGTCATGTGTCTGCAGCCGGCCCCACTATCACCTAGGACAAGGATAAAAACGTTAACAGCATCTAACAATTACGGCTTTGACTGACTAACCCCAATGTCACAAAACATTGTATTTTTTTTATATTTATTCCACGTCAAGGTATTAATTCACCATCTCACCCAGTATACTAAATTTAAAAAGTGTTGCGCTCACATTACAAAGCCACATCTTTATCTGACCCCAAAGCATGCGTTTCCACACTAACTCAATGACGTTGCCATGGAGTTCAAGGCCTTGCCTCCTACTCAAGTCCCCAGAACGTCTGCATCAACTGCACACGTCAGCCAAGTGGTGACAGTTACAAATCCCGTTAAAAGAACCACTCGCCCGCATGCTGTCCCCTGTTTACATGCACATTCAACCCCAACACTAGAACCAAGCAACTGTCCACGGAAAGCATTGTTCCCTCCCATGTGTCCTTGTTTACATGATGCCCCAGATTTGAACATGACTGGTCAGCCGTCTCCTCGAGTTGTGAGGGGAGCCCATGGGAGGGAACACATGTCAGGGTTAGAAGGCCATGCAGGCTCTGTCTGACCTGAGGCGAACAGTATGGAGAGCCCCCTGACGCCAGCCTTCATGAACTCAGTGTTGATGCGGTTCATGTAGGCGGAGGACAGGCTATCCTCGTCGTCTCCGTAGCTGATGGTATGGACCCAGGGCAGAGAGGACATGTTGCTGAGCAACACCATCCACAGGAGAAACGGCTCCTGGGTCTCATGGCGACCTGGGAGGAGAAGAGAAAGATCAGGATCATGAACTCATTTGAGTAAAAAGATTCAACGTTGAGAATCAATTCCAAGAGTAGCTTCTAGCAGTTAGACCGTACCGGGGTTGGTGAAGACCCAGGTGGAGATGTTGGCTCCAGTGCTCATGATGTACTCCACATCCAGACTGGCCTCCAGGCCTGCCTTGCCCCCGCCCTGCTGACCCACCACACGGTCCACCTTTGACAGGTGCTGGAACCCATGCCCAAACAGGGTCATAAACTCTGCCAGGTCAGCAGGATGGTAGTACTGCTCCAGAAACTGAGGGAGGAAAGCACAGTGAACAAATCCCATCTAATATAAAAGGATTCATCGGTGACATCGCCTGACTCCCTTACTAAGTGAGACTTTGGATAGCGATAGATGTGTGTATGTTTTTTATGTATTTTTTTTTAATTCTGGCATTTGGTTGCAAATCAAGAGGACGCAGGTTCATATCCCTCATGACTGCATGTTGCTTTTGATAATATCATCCACTAAAATGAACACGTTATTTTAATTTATTCATTCAGACAGTGAATGACGAGTTCCTGTACGAACAGTACCTGCGCCACAGCCTGGCTGTTGTTGGAAGCAGATCCCACGTCAGCAGCTGTGAGGTTGTAGCGGCTCCTCAGGATAGTAGGTGTCACTCCCAGATGGAACCCCTGCCCGGAGCGCCTCTTTTGGGCCAGGAACTCACTGAGGCCCTGTCCCTCGGGTGGGAAGCGGTGGACCCCGCCCACTGTGAGAGAAAAGAATGTCACTGTACACCCTTAGTCAGGTCACAACCTGAACCATCTCTTTGATCCTTTGAGACAGACACAAACAGTTCACCCGACCCAGCTATAAATAATAAGTACTAAAGATTCAACATGCGAAAGCAAAGGATGTGTACATCTGAGGCTTCTCTTTGTGGATTAAAAGGAGATGTGATTGTGAGGCCTGGTCGTTAGCAGACAGCACCAGTGTGCTGACACCTTCCACTCACACCATCAGAGAACGGCAGTGGTTCTGAGCTCACCAAAGTCCAGGTGCGGGTGAACGGTCGGGTGAACCTTGTACCAGGAGGGGGACCTCACCAGGGTCTGCCCGTCTCTAGCGTAGCGGTGGAACTCACTTCCTGGAAGCAGCATCTCTGCCACCCTGGAAAAGGAGTCAACAATGAAGAAAGCCAGGGTATAGTCTGGACTTCAGGCCACCATCTGAGCTAAGGTACATTTGTTCAGGAAATCATGTTAGCTTGTAACACGTGTATGCTTACATATACATATCCTCTCTCTCAGTTCCTCAATGATGAACTAGAGTTAGCAGTTTTAGGTGGGACAACGATCAGTGGCTATTTTAGAGAAGTTCCTTACCCAGCAGTCATGGTGCACTGGAGGAAGTCCTCAGTCTCAACAGTGAGACAGTCTCGGATTCCGTGCATCTGCAGCCAATGACGTACTACCTTGTGGGTCACCTGGGACGGGCGGACCAATGAGGCCACCTCTTCCAAAGTCAGGTGCTTCCCTATGAGTAACAGAGAAGTGAAAGGCCTTTCATTATCTCAAATCTGAAAATTAGGGTTTGTGATGGATGGAGCTTGTAGCATAAGTATGCGCCTAACCGTATTGTGCTGAGTCAGGGTCCGACACAGCTCTGAGCTGCTGTTCCAAAAGGTTAACATTCTGCTGCTTCAAGGCAAAGGTCAGCTCCAAATGCTCAGAGGGATCCACCCTGCCCACATGAGTCCATTCCCCTGGGATTCTGCCAGAAACAGAACGAGTTATATCCTTGGAGAGCCGTTATCTTACACAGTGTAATGAAATCACTAGATTTGGCCTATTGTAGCAATGGCAGTAGTGCAAATAAAACAAAAACAATCTGATATCTTGTTACTGATCTAATCGACCAAGGTCTCTTATCTATTCACGTTCCACCAGTACCAGGCTTGTATGCTTACAAGATGTCTTGGTCAGCTTCGAGGTGCTCAGCTACAACGAACGAGCAGCAAATTATTGCGCAGATGGATATTCTGGTATGTAGAAACAAAGTGTTAAAATAAAGAAGGTAGTTGTAGGAACCATTCATACAGAAAATTCTTAAGGTTTGACCTCTAATCTACATATAGGATAACAAATAACAACATGCTTAAATGACAACCATATACATTGAGTGTATATGGGACACAATACATGACCACTGTTACGTATAAATTACACTGGCACACTACAAATGTCACGATGTAAACAAAGAGAACCGACTTCGAAGTTTACCAGGGTCATTTTATTAGCTTGTTGCTGTAGCTAGCAAATTGCAAAAGTTTATAGACTTGTACCCTAACGATAGCTCCACAACACCAAACGTTCAAGTCTTGTAACACTTACATAATCTTCATCATGGAAACATGAATATATTCCTTTCTCAGGAGTCGTTTATTTGAACCTTTGATTCAGACGGTCTGCTAGTCCGTTTATCTTGTGGGTAGTCACGACAGGGAAACACGTATGTCACGTGATTTGGGAGGGTGTGCACGTGATATTTAGCCAGAAATTCAGTCTCGTGCAAATTTATTGAAACGGCCTTGATCATCAAAATCACTCAATCTGATTCAGATTGGGTTATGCAGTGGTGCACGGAACAATAACATTTAGTTTTTTAAAGTACTAAATATACTTGTATTTGGAAAAACACCTCCACCTAGACATCTATCCATGTAGTATAGAACATGTAAAGAACAAAAACATGACTAGCTGTCAGATGTGGATAAAATCAACTTGACAGCAAAAATCACTATAATAAAACACAATTTTATTACAGCGCAAGTATTAGACAGAATACATTTTAGTCATCAATCCCCAGATGATATGATCAGACAATTTAAAAAATTGAAATACTGAGATTAAAAAGATAACACAAGAGAACTGTAATTCATCTGTATGTTCAGTCATCATCAAAGTAGTAATCCTCTTCTTCACCTTCATCTGAAACTCGACTCTCATCTGGGAACATCTCCCTGATCACAAACGAATCATTCTCCTCTGAAACAAACAAACAGACTCAAGTCAATAATGAAGAAACCGTTCAGGTTGGCATTTTAAATAAATGTTATTGTATTTGACACACACCTGGAATATCACATCTTTTCACAGCACGTTTCAGTGGTGGAGTCGGTGTGAACTTCTGTGGATGAATAATTCGATAAATAACTAGGTAATTCAACACAATAGATGGAAGTCAAAAGGTCTTGTCTATGTTCATAGACACTTAAATATAAAAGACAGAATATATAGCTTTGATATACCAAGAACAACAGTATATCATAATCTGGTGGTATGCTTTACGGTAATGGCCTTTTGTAAACTCATACCTTAGATGTGCGGACGTATTTGTAAACCTGGGCTTGGCTTGTCTTCATCCTCTTCTGGAGCTGGTAGATGTACTTATCATCATTTCTAAAATAAAATAATCATTAAAAAAGGATTCATACAAGCCCAGCTTTCAAAAACAAGCAGATCCAGAACAGTGTTTCAAACACACCTCGCGCTCAAACTGTTTCACCTATATCACTCAAGCATAGCTGCCTGTGATTATGGGAGCTGTATGGGATTCTCACTCCCCTTACTTACAGTAAGTACAGGGACATTCCCCCCCGAGGCAAGTAGGGTGAAGTGCCTTGCCCAAGGACACAACGTCATTTGACACGGCCGGGAATTGAACCAGCGACCTTCTGATTACAAGCCCGACTCCCTCACTGCTCAGCCACCTGACTCACTTGTTGACAGAGCCCATCATGCCAGGGGTGATGTGGAGACACTGCGGTGTCTTGACAGTGGGGAAGCTGGCCGAGCAGGGGGTCTGGGGGTCCTGGCCTGAAGACATGAACACACTGTCGCCCCAGCTGGGGGAAGCGGTGGGCAGCTGCAGAACGACAGAACAGACGCACACACATTTGAATGAGGCGGAAATATACAGGAAATGCGAACACTGAACATCCCCCTCGTGGTGTGTGATCTGTAACCTGGTGAGCTCAGAGACATCTTGGCCGACAGCCATCAACACACGCTGGCTGGAGTCTCTTCAAATGTGTTCAGCAATGGGACAGGAGAAGGTGCTCTTAGTGTAATAAAGGAGACCCAGGCCCACCTTGACTCGTTTGCTCTGCATGGGTGAACTGGTGAAGATGTCATCGTGGTCGTCTTTGGGCATGTGCTCCAGGAAGTTGCGTATTTGCTGCTTCCTCTTCAGAGTACCCACCTTGGCTGTGATCTGAGGTTCCACTACTACACAGGGAGACGACGTCATCAGAACTGCTCGTGAGGAACACGACGGCACACAAATGACAACTGAACGAACACTACGACAAGTGTCTTGTCAGATATACACAGACGACACGAGACACCGTCACATCTCAAAACCCCGCTCCGCGCCTACCAAACACCTTTTGTCTTTCATTTCTCCCGTTCCCGTTACATTATAACATGCACTCAGCAGATGCAGGGTTGTATCTCGGCAAAGCCTACCTGGGTCCTTCTTTGCGGCTGCGCCCTCCTTCTTCCTGGGCTTGACAGAGGAGGCTGGGCAGCTTTTCTGTGCTGTATACCGCTCCTGACACTCCTCAGCTGACCTGGTACGAACCGCCATCGCTACGTTCAGCCAGAAACTACCCATGTGTTTGGGGAAGGAAGTCACCGTCCTGGGAAACGCAAACACAGGGGGTCATGCAGCTACTCTCGATGCGTCATCTCCAAAGAGGCATTGTTGACGGTACGAGACTTACTCATGCAGTCTTCTGAGTTCTGCCTCTGTCCACCTGTCGTCATCCTCCTCCTCCTCTTGAGGGTTCGCTGAGGCTCCAGCTCTGCTCTTCTTCACCCTGGTGCTCTGCTTGTCCACCTGGAGCTTCTCAGGTGGTGACTTGGTTTTAGCCTTGGTCTTGTTCTTGGTGACGGCTTTTGGTTTCTGGCTGTTGCCCCTCTTACTCCTCAGCGACATGTCCTCGTCTTCAGAGAATTTAAAAGAATGATTGGACAGGGATACCTGACTGCACTGGGTCTCGGAATCTGAAATTAGCACCCTGTTGCGGAGCTTTGTTGAAGTGAAATTGCTATCAGATTCGGTCGACACCTCCAGGTCACGACCCCTACGTCTCGTCCTTACAGCATCAGGCGCGCTCTGGCTGTGTGCACGCCTCCCCACATCCCTCTGCTCCGCCTGAGCCTGGGGCTCGGGTTCCGGCTTGAGCAGAGCTTGACTTCTTGGAGCAGTTTTATTCTTGGCGACAGCTTTTGGTTTCTGGCTGTTGCCCCTCTTACTCCTCAGCGACATGTCCTCGTCTTCAGAGAATTTAAAAGAATGATTGGACAGGGATACCTGACTGCACTGGGTCTCGGAATCTGAATTTAGCACCCTGCTGTACTTCTTCCTGCTGCGGAGCTTTGTTGAAGTGAAATTGCAATCAGATTCAGACGACACCTCCCTGAGGTCGTGACCCCTACGGCTCCTCCTTAAGGCATCAGCCGTGCTCTGGCTGTGTGCACGCCTCCCCGCCTCCCTCTCCACATCCCGCTGCTCCGCCTGACCACAATCACTCTTCTCCTTCTTCTTCTTCTGGTTGGTCCGTTTGCTGTGTGTGACATTGGGAGGTTCCGTCCGAACGCTCTGGGGTTTCCTCGTCGCTCCGGACGGTCTGGAGTCTTCCTCGCTGCTCTGTCTGCCAGCGTTCCGCTGGGAGCGACGCTGGGGGGGGGCTAGGGGTTGGGAAGCATGGTCTGGGTGAATGACAGCTTCAGCCCTCTGAGGTGGCAGGCTGAAGACCCGGGGTTGAAGGTTGCAACCTTGAGAAGTGTTGGTGTGAGAGGGTTCCTTCTCAGGGTTAGATCTAGAGCGCTGAGGCCTGTGGGCCATCTTCACCTTCCTCACTAGGACCAGATCCTCTTGATCACTGGAGTCTGAAGGGCACACACACAACAGTATCTTACACATGCACAAAACACACCAAAGGAACAACATCACACACACACACACACACACACAGATGTGGACCTACCATCTGGCGAGGGGAGGAACACTTTGGCAGGTTTTTTTGCCTTCTTCTCTTTGGCTACAGTTGTGTTTACACTCTGAGTCAACAGGGACATGAACATCATCATCATCACAACTCATGACAGGGAAACCTGGATGTCAGAAGATGACTCCCTCACACAGCTATTTTGTCGAACTAGTACTACAGATCAATATCTTTACCATCCTTCAAGACATGTGTGTGCAGCACAGGTCAGACGTACAACACTAGGAAAGCCTTACCGGTTCACAGATGGAAGTTTCGTAACCTTGGAGCACAGTAACGTTCATGTTTGCATCCAGTATGATCCGCCCCCCCTTCCAGTACTCCAGGGGGGGTTTGATCACCCGGCCACTACGCGACACCTTAGCTCCTCCGGTCAGATTGTGGGTGCTGGGGGGACAAACTGGAACTGAAGAGAGGAACAGAGGACCCAGGTTGAAGTGTATGAGGGACTGGATTGTTACAGCAGGGAACCAGTCCGGAGTGATGATGATCGGTCTCATCTGTAACTCACCTGACCTTGGGGTCCTGGCTTTCTGAGGTCTGGCAGACTTGGGCGTGGCAGAAAGGCTGATTGATCTCTGAGTCTTGGTCTGGCCTCTGGTGTTGTCTGAACCCAAACTATAGACACCATCCAATCAGTTACATCCACACACAGTTGATACCCCTAACAAGTGAAGACAATCACCCAAATGTGTGTAGGGAAAAAAATATTTAGATTTACTATTCAATGAAACCTTGTAATACTGTGACTTACTGTTGAGATTCAGATAGGAACTGATCAAAGTACATCTTCCATTTCAGGGGGAAGCCAAACATAAACTTCTTCTGCAGCCATCTTGGTAATGCTGATGGAGAACATGAGTGGACAGTCAGCATGTGTAACACCACAATATACAGCATGCTGCAATGGACTATGAATACACAGCGTTTCCAATAGTTTATTTAGAGTCGGCTATGTACAGTGTTTGCTATATACTGTATACAGTCTGTGTGCAAGTGTGTGCCGTACTGGTGGTTCTGTCCAGAGCCATCTTGCCCACCAAGACGTAGGTGTTTCCGGAAACAGTCTTCACCACGTTACTGGAGACCCTCTCAGTGATGACGTTACTATGCCACTGCATGCTGTTATCCCTGACAAGGGCACACAAGAAAATATGAGTATAGATCAAAAGTGTAGCTGGGTTATTATCGAGGTCAAACGAAAGATAAACAGCCACTGTTTATCAAAACAAGAGATGTATGAAATACCACTGCAATTATTACACAAAATATCGTCCAGTGTGTAATAGACCTTAAATGGGGAGTCAGGTGGCTGAGCGGTTAGGGAATCGGGCTAGTAATCAGAAGGTTGCGAAGAAGTTCGATTCCCGGCCGTGCCAAATGACGTTGTGTCCTTGGGCAAGGCACTTCACCCTACTTGCCTCAGGGGGAATGTCCCTGTACTTACTGTAAGTCGCTCTGGATAAGAGCGTCTGCTAAATGACTAAATGTAAATGACCTGCGTACCTGCGGAGTCCGTCTACAAACAGGCCACGGCCGTTGAAGCTCAGGAGCCACTCTTTCAGGTGGATCCCTTCCAGCTGTCAAAATAAACACAGAGGACTGGCCTGAATAAGGGTTCATCGCATGTACACATACATGAAAACTATTTCGGGACAACCGGAGAGATGCAGCTGTCTCTGTTTACATCGCTATCCTGCCAGTGTCTCCTTCCTGCGGCCTCTGCTATGTTCTTGGACAGGAACATTGCTTGGCATTTCTTCGGGATGGATATCCTAGGGGAGGCGTGAAGCAGTGGGTCGTCCACCAGTGCTGGGCAGGGGGCCAAAGGACCCTCGTCTATGTCAGACTCATACTGGCTGTCTACGACACCCACGCTGGAGGGAGCGGTGAAGGCAGTGCCTGCAATGCTACTAGCCGCGTCCACACTGGTGTCCTCATCTGTTTCCTGGGGGATAGGGGTGGAGGTGGACCGGCAACGCAATACACCATTGCCTAAAAACAGACAAGGAGAGACAGTGAGAAGGGAATATATCATGTAATCATTGAGCAAACACATTTATCCAAAGGGATGTACAGAGGGGAATTTGAACCTGCAAACTCTAGATTTGCAGTCAATTGCTCTAGTACTAAGTTATACCTTTCTCTATCTTTAATGAACAAAAGTCCTGATGTCCCATTTTATCTTAGCATCTCAGAGTAGGAGTGTTAAGCTAACATAAGATCAGTGCAGCCTTCTGAATAGCCTTTACATAAACAGACCGGAACACTGGCAGAGAGGACCCTAAGTTGCCTTTCCAGGTCTTAGACGTTATAATAAACACAGGCCTATGTTCCACACTTCCTGTTATTGTTCCACCCTCACCTCCTCTCCTGGGCTCCTGGGTGCTGCTGCTGACTATGCAGGTTCCCATCTGCTCCTTCTGCCTCTGCCGCGCCTTCATTGAAGCAAACATCTTAGCTGGAGAGCCCACAAAAGGGAGCTTATCCAAAGCAAAGGGTTCTGGGGAAATGACACAGTTGTGTTAGTGTATTAGAGACTTTTTTTAGGTTCAATAGTAGATGCACATGCCAGGGACTTCTCCACTGTTGATATCCAGACAGTACATTACAAGTAAAGCACTTTGAGCTGCAATTCTTGTATGAAAAGTGCTATATAAATAAAGTCTTACTTACTTACATTGTAATAAGTGAAATGAGAGTTTTAGCAACAAAAAAAACTTACCACTGGAGCTCCAGCATGTGGTTTGTGGATGCCCATTTTCCATAATATCAACGTCTCCAGATAGACCTCCTGCATGCCTACCAAAGGATTTCAAACTTGGAGGTTGTACCTTCACCGGTGTCCCGCTGCAGGATGCCCTGAAGACGTCCTCCTCAAGAGCTGGCCTCTGCTGTTCCATGGAGCTAGCCAGGGGCCGTGCCTTCATAGGCGACGCCCCCAGTATCTCTTTCCTTGGGGACAATCTGTTGACAGTCTTGAACACTCTCCCCATATCCTTACCAGGGGAGGAAAGGGGGAGGTCTTTAGAGCTGAAGTTTGAAAACGGAAGGGAGAAGGCTTTTGGGGGGGATTTCGTTGGTGAGAGGGTGAGGGTCTCAGCTTCATAGGGGTAGAAGGAGACACCCTGGTTCTCTTTCAGCTCAGCTATAGTCCATGGATGCTGCCTCTTCCTGGGAGAAAGAAGCCCCCCATCTTGGGTCTCCCTGTCTCTAGAACCAACCTTGCTCTCAGTCTCCTTACACATCTGCTCTCTCAGCACTTTAGCTTTCAGCCTGGCAAAGGCCTTGGCTGGGGATTCAAACGGTGGCCTGTGACTGAGACTGTTCTGTGTTTTAAGGGGGGGGAAAAGCACGGGGTCCCCACACACCAGTGAGTGGTCATCCGCCATAGTAGAGCTAAGAGGGTACATGACGCCCTGGCCTATGGAGGTGAGGCCTCTGTTCACAAAGCCCACGGGTGGGTTGTTTATCTGGCCATCGTACATGGCCTTGGCTGACATGCAAACATTGTTGTTAGGTGTTAGAAGAACATAAGAGGTGTTCATGTCTTTGGGTGCAGAGTCAAAATAGGTGGTTCTGTTGTTTGAATGTGAAAACATCGCTCTTCTGTGGCAATTGTGGTTTTGATTAGATCGACCTGGTTGTATTACATCCCTAACGTTGGCATTTTCGTTGTCTTCGTTAGATCCATAATCCACTGAAGTTTGTCCGATGTACCTGGTCCAAATGTAAGAGAGGGCATGAGCACTTTCATACTGTTAACACTGAGGGTTCCCAGGCCATTTTGTCAGCAAGCTACTAGCTTAGCAAGCAAGCTAGCTGGTTAGCTGTTGGTAACAGGGAATAGGTAACGGTGGGCTTCAATCTTTATCTAATCTTTAATAATAACAATATAGCTCGTAAGTACTAAGTGACCATTCGCTGTGTAAAACAGTATTTCAATGTAAAACGGTAACTTGACTTTTAAAAAGAAATAGTGACACATTTGGAAAATGTATGGAACTTACCCCTCAGCTCCCGCCTACAAATTTTGAATTTAATACTATTCTACTTCCTCTTGCATCATATCCGCTACAATATCCGGGTCTAGCAAAAGTTTTAAAGCATGGAAAGGGCTACATACTAGATTTGCTTTCTCAAAGACGAGGAATATATTTGCTTTATCTGCAATCATAACACATATGCTTGCGAATGAGTAGGCACACTTGCTTTTTTATGATTCAGTTTGTATCGTTATGCCACGTCTTGGAGCATCTCAACTCCCTCCAGAGGTATGGGTTCACGTGTTCAGATTGCTGTCAAAATCGGACAAGCTGAGCGTTCGTTCATGCTGCAAGTATTTCAAACGCCTAGTAGACCACTGGTCCCTGTGGATAAATGAAACGGTTGTGCTGAAGAAACTCTGCGCCTACAGCCCGGAGTTCTGGACTATACTTCGGCGCCGAAAGACCAGCAGTGTGTTGGTGCGAAATGCAAGTTTCAAAGACTGGAAACAGCTACGTCGCTGTCTTCCAACACTAGCCACCATCGTCATAGAGGACGGATTCGTAAAGGAAATAAATGAGATTTTAAATGGATTTCCAGATTTGAGGAACTTGTCCATAAGGCGTTGCCGTTTCACTCGAGCCTATGATCGCATGACTACCCCCCTACAGTTGACCCATTTCACTGTGTGTGAAGTCTGTGCCCAAAGGTCGGAAATCGTTAATGTGGTGACCACGTTTAGCAATCTGACATCTTTGTCCTATCACATGCAACGCTTCCCTATACCAAAAGACACATTCCATGACATCCTCACCCATCTGCCTCACTTAAAGCACCTGTCTCTGAGAATGGGAAGAATGTTTGGCACTCTACCAGATGACTACTTATGTCCTGGAAAACAAAGAGAGTCCTCAGGTGAGACAAAGTTTGTACAAACCAAAGTCTTTGCCTCTAGTAATTTATCAAGTACCCTAAGATTTTTTGTTAAAACTCTGTATACATTCTACAATACAATCCACATGCTAACTAATGCTGAGCTTTTTGATTTGCCCTGGATCCAGAAGACCGAGCTCAAACGGGACCAGCCCTGACCAGTTTAGAGATCCTGGACTACACAGATCCCACACTCTCCCAGAATGCCTTTGTGGGGCTGGCATCTTTGCAGAGCCTAGCAGTGTTCTACAATGCTTGTGTAGTGGACAATTATGAAGACAGAAGGCAGGCTACATGGCTGACCTCTCTGCCTGGCCTGACCTCCCTGAGCATCATCGGTGAGTTGTTTGCTGGAGTATTGGAGAAACGTGATGGAGGCTACCTGGTTGGCCTGGTGCTGACACTGCTCCCTTCTGTCCTCTATTTAGCATGCCCGCACAGCAGGGTAGGAGATTGGCTTTGGAGGGTCAAATTGCCAAATCAACCAGAGAAATCTGTAACATCTTTTATGGGGGCTGCATTGTATCCTTAAGTGTCTGGGGTCTTTATCTGTAGGGTTGTTGTCTTGCAGACGGCCCGGATGTACAGAAATATGGTGACTCAGTCCCAGGCAGTTTGACTAGTCTGACCTTACGAGTGAAGGTGGAGACAGTGGACCTGCAAACTCTGGCTACCCGGGTCCCAGATCTCACCTACCTCCATCTGGAACCACGAGGCTACAGCAACAGTTATGGCAGCATCATCAGAACCATCCCCAATCTGTTCCCCAAGCTGAGGACACTCAAAATTCGGTGAAGTGATGTTACGTTACATTGAATTAATTTAACTGATGCTTTTATCCAAACCTACGTACAAATACTGCATTTTGAAAGTACTGCAGAAGTTTGTTGTTCTACAGTATTTCGGTGGTCAGAGTCAATGAACAACAGTCTGTATTGACCGGCCACATCGCAAAGTATCCACATCTCAGCTACCATGTTTGGTTAACAAACAAAAAAATTGCCTACCATAGTGCAGCAATAACATCTCAGTTGCTTAAATACAGTGTAACATTAAGATCTTGTTGTTTTTGATTTAAGATTATCTTAAGGGTTCTTTGCACAAATGGTCTTACAGTTTTTCACAATTGCTAAAACACATTCTTGAAACAGTCACCGGTTTTCTCAAAACTGTAAACACAAAACCTCATCTTCAAGCACTATTTACAAAACCTCTGAATCCTCTTGCAAAATGAAACTTTCGCCTCAAAACACTCTTACCTGTGCTCAAAATCAAGCTTTCGCCTCAAAACAGATTTACCTGTGCTCAAAATCAAACACTGCTCTCAAATCATAAACAAAGTGATCAAAATGATATACACTATCAAGCAGTCAGTAAACGATACACAAAAAAATTGAAAACACATTGTTCAAAACATATAGTTCTGAAGGAGTAGTACATTTTTACGTAATCTCAAAACAAATTTCATATTTATCTGTCATTGTCTTTTGATGAACGACAACATGTTCTATCATAGTAGCTCAAAATGTATCAGAAATTACTACTCTGCTGTGCTCTTTGCAAATTTTTTTGTTCTTTCTCCATCCTTGTACCTCTATACAGTACTGTACCCTGCATCTCACTACTCACAACTCACTCTTGTTCTTTGTTGATATGAACCTGCAACCAGTCAAAATCTATTGAGCAGTCAGTACTGTTACTGTAACAAATGGAAAGCACAATGTTCAGGGCCATACAATTTGTTAATTGTACAGTATACAGCCTACAATGCACTGTACTACAGTATACACTACTACAGTAAAAGGGACAATAATCTAAGGAGTAAACATGTGATCAATGTGCTTCTTCTTGTCTTTGGGCTGGGTCAGGCCAGAGCACTTCGTCAACATCACAAGCAATATTTTCCCACCTTCAACAACCTGTTTGCTCTCTGAACTGGCTTATATTGGTTGTGTCACATCATTTGAAACAAGTGAAATCAATTTTGAGTGGTTGTGTTTTGTCAATGACATGTTTTCTCTATTTGTATTTGATTGTTGCCATTTGTGTTTACCAGTATGGATGACATGTGCATTAGAGTGCAGAATGTGTTTTGAGAATGAGAATGTGTTTAGAGTTTTGCTGAAAAGTCTATGTGAGATCTGCAAATTGTGTTTTACCATGTGAAATGGTTTAAGGTATTGACAACAGACTGCACAATTAGCTACATGAGTTCAGGCAACTGAGAACTTTGTTCAGCCGATGGGTTTTAGTGTTTTAGCAATTCAGAAAAAATGTAATTCCACTTCTACTCACATCGTTGTGTCTTTTCACCGGGCTCCATGGCGTGCTTGCTCCTTTAGACACCAGTGGGTGCCAGAGAGTGACCTTGTCAGCCTGCAGCAGCTGCAACATCTGGAGCGCCTGGAGATTCTGGACAGCCCGGCTCAGCCCAGTGCACTGCTGCTGGATGTGATTCAGAGACTACAGACCATGACCCACCACAGGATCCAGGTGGTTCACTCCCACCCGCCGCCAAATGTCCTGACTTGCGACTGCGCTCAACTGTAAATCATGATTGAAATACAAACAGGATATACGTTTAAGATATTCTTTGTGGAAGAAATATATTTATTTGTAATATAATGTGCTTGACTTGCACATGTGTATGTGGTGTTTGTTCCGTCTGCATCAAGCTGTCTTATACTGAATGCCCCCTAGAGAGCAGCAAACACATGTTTGAGAAGAAGACTTGTCTGTTTGTGGTGCTTTGAGTCAAGATACACACATCTCCCAAACTGCATCTAATCAGGAGCTTGGAGGCATAGTTAATATATTCCTGCACACATCCCTCTTCAGTGTAAACTGGCCATTTCCCAATAAACAAGATGGTTGGTGGTAAAGTATAAATAAATGCCTGTGCTTCTCACTGTTGCCATTAACATCTCACTGTGTTTTTTTCCCCACCCAACAAATCCTTGTTGATGATGCACATATGCACATTGTGTTGCTGTGCTTTCCTACAGGAACACACCAAGCACTCTGCAGAGTTCGGACTTCTCACTGCCATCTCACTGCAGTGGGTGGGAGTGCCAAAGACAAAATGTCTTCACAACATGATGAGGTTGTCTGGTGAGAGGCAGGATAAACATATACCCCTGCTGCTGATAGATAAAAGTATCAGGGTCACACACACATACATGCTGCTTTCATATCCCTGTGTGAAAAGCGTGTCATATCCTCTGGAGGCTGAAGCTAAACAGGAGTTCCACCTCACCATCAGATGAGAGCTGGTAGGTGAGATGAGACGAGCGTGGCTGATGTGAAGTGTGGAGACGACCTAGCTTCCCTGAGTGCTACTTACACACATTTGACACACCCCCCGTTCTCGGATGGGCAAGAATTTGGTGTTGTGGTATATTTTTTTCCATAGTGTTTTGTCTAAAATAATGACATTGTTTATCTTTCACAAAAGCTGTTTTGAACCTTTTGAACTTTTACATAAATTTTTTCAAAAAACAATTTGAGGCTAGATGAAATGCACTCACAACTGAAAAATATTTCCCTTGAGTGGAGACATCTTTCTTTCATATCATCTCCTCCCCATATCTCTATATCTACCTTTATTGTTCTCTGATCTGCCCATCCTTTGAGGGTGCATACCTATTGCTACTGGATGATTTGGCCATTCAGGGTTGATAGTTCTTGGTGGTTAAAATCTGCATGACAACCCAACACTGAATTATTAACCAGATATAATTTCTATTTCATTACAACAATTTAATATGTATCTCTTCCTTTATGTTGTCTACTGTATACACAAGTCCCTATATATATATATGAAATTGTCTTGGTCCACTACACAGCCCAGTGATGCATTGTGTAGGAAAAAGAAGCAATGACTCAGAGACCGACACATTATTTAGCAGTGTGAGCCAAGGTTAAGAGAGTAGATATCTGCAGTTTCTTATGAAAAGATTCAGTAGAAAGAATTGCTACAGTGCACCTTTTTTAGGGGTAATTTAAAATTCCTGTGGGGAGCACATTGACTCTTTTACATTAATACTTCAGCAGGAAACTTCATCCATAGAGGTTGGAAAGGTACAGTCCATTGATCATCCTTCTGACTAATAGGGAAGGGATCCTATGTCTACATTAGTGTATTGGATCATTAGTGTACTGTTTTGGTCAAGCTGAGTGCTATACTTGGTGAACACATAAGATTGAAAATGTAACACACATAAAAGGACGTGTGCTTTGCAACACATTGATTACACATAAAAATCTGTACCCAAAAGAGAGATATACAGTAACAAGCTAAACAACTGAGTTATGGACATTAAGGATAAGCTGTGGTCGGTTAGTATGCGTACTGCTGTGTTGGAGGATATAGAGAGACTGTCCCCATTCCTGACAGAATCATTTCTCTCTTCTTATGAATAGAAGCTGGAGAGCCATGATAACATAACAATGGAGTTTTAATAGGTTCATTACAGGTGCTCCTGCATTGCAGTACTCTTTGTTATTCAGCCTCTTGATCCTTTTATCACTACTGCGGCCCTCAGTGTGTCCTTGGTGAATGAATGAGACGGGGGAGATTGCGGTGGATGGCAGGTGAGGGAAGGGATGACAGAGAGATAGACAAGGAGTGAAAGAATGAGTGAGGGGAGGGATGAGAGATATAGTGAAGGTTGACAGGTGAAGGTAGAGATAGTGGCCTCTTCTGTACAGTATATGACATCATTCCCATTGGAGGAGCTTGTTCTCTGTCGCTGAGAAGACATTATGCTCTCAGGTATTGTGAAGAAGAAGAAGCCACCTGACAGATATTTCTTTCACTCGCTACAGTGACGCCAACACTTCCTGGACAACAGATCTATAGATGACAAAGTACAAAATGGTCACGGTTATCTCTTTTTCTGACTTTCCTTTTTTCTCTCTTCCTTTTTCGCAGATAAAATCATCATATTTTTTCTTTTTCTTCCTCCCCCCTCTCTCTCCTTTTCCTGTTCTCTCTCTTCTTCTCCTTGCCTCTGTCTCTATTACAGGATGTCTGACGACACTGGCTCAGCTCCAGGACCCTGGAATCCCATGGGGTCTTTGGAACGTTTCATATGAATCCACATAGTAATTACTGCATTGTGCAATTTAATCATTTCATGAGTGCGGTCAGTTTGGCAAAACGCCAATTCAATTAACTAGATACTACATATGTCACTGTCTCCTTGTCCAATATAGTAGAAAGATTGGATTACCAAGCCAGAATAACAGTTTTCTGTGTGCTATCTTAATTCTGAGCAATCAAAGAACGTCAAAAGTTACACTTTCTTTCATTAATGTTTTTGTGATGCTGTATGGAGTAACATATTCCAATGGAAATTGTCCTTCCTGAAGTTTCTTATTAATGGTAAGAGGGTATTCTACTATTTGCATAACAATCAGAGCTTTTAAGCTTAAAACTTGGATTGTGTTTAAACCTATTGAACTCAATTCGCTCTTAAGGTTGCCTGGAACATCAAAGGATCTCTTTACCAGAATGCTTTAGGCAGTTGTGCAAAATCATTCACAGATTGTCTGGTGAAGGTTGGGACAGTAGGGGAAAGTTCCCAGCACACCAAGAAAGAGTATTTCTTTTTTATAAGTAGCTCAAAGCGGTGCAGCAATACAATAAATAAATGATCTTCTCTCTGAACTCAGGTTCTAATGGTCTAATCCTTAGAGAGGCCACAGAGAAACAGACAGATTTCATAATTCACTTCTTCATGACTAAACCAGCTCTCCATTCCATACAGATGTTTCTTAATCACATTTGATGTCTCTGTTCCAAATCTATAATTTATATGTAATCTAAAGAAGTACTACAGGCACAGGTAGGACCGTTTGGAATCTAATTTGGGCTTTGAAATGAGTATGGCTACAATCACTCAGAGCTCAGGCAGGAAGCCATCTTCCTTACTTGGTGAGGTAAGTCTGGTTTTCTATGAGAGATCATCATCACATTGAAGCATCAGAGGATCAAAGACCTCAGGGATGCATATTTTATCCGGCCTGCTGGTAACATGGAGAGACAGGAGTCCAGACTGATAACTGTGGTTGGAGTTAGAGAGGAGTTAGTGAGGCAGTGTGCAGACGGTCCTCCATGTTCTCTGCTGGGCAACTCAGGCTGTGGAAGGTCAAGACCACACCTGGAGTGTTCAAACATTCCTAAACCCCACATTCACTCAGTGTCAATGGCAGTGCATATGTCATACTTCATATGTCATATTTCTCTTTCTTTGTCTCTATCCTTCTCTCTCTCTCTTACACACACACACACACACACACACATATACACACACCCCTCTAATCTTGTATGTGTATGTATTCAACACAGAAAAGTAGGATACATAGGGTTTACTGGATACAATCTCACCGGTGTCCGTTCTGTATTATGACTATAATAAAAGGTTAGTGAGCATGACACCAATAATGCTGACATGACCTGTGTGAGTGAGCTGCCCATCACCTGCTCCTCAGCTCTGAGACTGTCCAGTACCGTCAGGACTCTCTTTTGGAGGCACGTAGTCGCCGAGTTTAACAAACAACAGATGCATTTGTTGTTCTCACTTGTTTTTCAAAGTGTAGCTATACAAAAGTGTAAGAGTGTTTAAATCTGACGCAAAAAGACATGCTGCATGTTCTTAAACCAGCTTCTGTCGCTGAACCAGGCATTAGATGGTGAGACCCTTTTATGTTCGAGAGCAAGACAGGGCATGTTCATTTTTCCTACTGAGAAGGAGGGGCATGAAAACAGAGGAGGCAGGAGGTGGAAAGGTTAACCAGGTATTACTGTAAACCTCCTGGAGTGGAGGCAGGAGGGGAGTTTCTGCTTGGGGAGGTGGGGAGTCGAGCAGCCTGGGGGTGAGTCTCTGGAGGACAGGGGTAGATGTAGAGGTGGGTACCTGTGTGTGTGTGTGTGGAGGAACTTTACTTCTGAAGTTAATTGGGATAAATAGTCAGTAGCGAGGTGGGCGTGAGTTCCACTTATCTTCCCAATGCAGGTGTCGGGCTCTTCTCTGATTGGCTGCCTGTGGACAGGGATTCTATCCCAGAGAGACACAGATTAAATTGCCGCTTGTTTCAGCGGAGTCTGCAGAGAATGTTCTAGATTTGTAAAAACATGCATGTAGCCGTGCATTTCTAAGAAGACTGCTTAATGCTACAGTAAACCTACCTGCAGGGAGCTCATTTGCAATCGCTTGCTGATTATCCGCAAATGGGATAGTTGCTTTCAGTCACAAAGGAGAGAGAAGACGGAAGTCAGAAACGAGCCTTGGCCCGTTACTTTATTGTAATCGTCTTCATTATCATCATCACCTCCATCATCTCCATAATATCTGCCAACAACCATAACTCTCTCTCTCTCTCTCTCTCTCTTTCTCTCTCCCTCTCTCCCCCTCTCTCTCCCTCTCTCTCCCTCTCTCTCTCTCTCTCTCTCTCTCTCTCTCTCTCTCTCTCTCTCTCCCTCTCTCCCTGTCTCTCTCCCTCCCCCTCTTTCCCTCTCTCTCTCTCCCCCACACAGATGAAAGAGAGCATGCTGAGCACTCAGGGGTAATTACTTTATAAGCAGCACAGCATATGGGACCATCAGGGCCATCAGGACCATCAGGGAAGCATGCTAGGGCCCCGAATACAACCTACCTCCCTGCCTCCCACCTTCCTGCCTCCTCCCTACCTCGCTGCCTTTGAAGCTGTGCCATGCATGCAGAGTGTGCTGCAATCAGCGTGCTGACGAGTGTGGGCCCTAAAGGTAGGTTTCAAGATGGAGGCACCGAAATAATCATAGCGCACCTCAGTCATTTAGAGCTGCGAACCTCCGAGCAGGTGAAGGATTGCACGCGCAAACATTTCAATCAGTAGTTTGACAGAAGAGACACCAAATTAAGTCCACCACCACATACTGTATGCAGTAAATTATCGAGTGCTTTCACTTCATCAAGCTATTGAGCTTGCACGGATTTCGCCAGAGAGCACAGACAATTTGAGAAAAACGAGAATTCAAGCGGACCTTGGCTGAATATAACCTCATCATCATCATTATCCCTCTCACTATCTCCCGAAGATTCCCATAAGCTGAGTTAATAGCATTGACCAGCCAGGCAGCTGGGGTTGTGTTAATACTGATTATGAACATGGGTAGTAATGACAGCCTGATCTATTGATCTATTGATCTGAAGCCAGTTTGCATAGCAGAACATTACTCTCCATTAGAAAACCTCACATTTCTCATTAATATTCTTGTGGTGAGCATCTCTTCAGGTTGAGAGAAGAGACTGAAGCACAAAGGTCTTGTGCAGCTCGATTATCCTCTACAGTGACCTTACATGTTGAGAGACCTACGACAGTACCAAGCTCTTTACCGACGTAGAGGACCAGGTCATTTACTGGTTATGTTAGAACATCCACACCTGCATTCCCACAATGGCATCTGTGCTGGCATGGCAGCCCAGTTTCATTCTACAGAAGAAGAACACTGCCACTGTGGAAGGTGTTTTGAGCCAACATTCTGACTCACATGGCTGTTTTCCCCCTCCTCCTTCCTCTCCTACACTCCATGCCTCCTTTCCTTCCTCTATCCTCTGTTCTTCAGATGGTATTTTCCAGCAGCGTAGCGCTTCATGGCCTTTCCCCCTGTTGTCACTTGCATGTTGTTCCCTGGTACGCAGGGTGGCAGCGTGGCAGGGTCACATGGTCACCAGCTCAACTGACATTTTCAGTTTTTCACGCAGATTAACCCTGAGGGGCAGGATGAAAGGAGTGCCAGGCTGCGACCGACCGACCCACACACACACACACACACACACACACACACACACACACACACACACACACCAACTGTGTCTCTGTGAGGGTCAGAGATCACAGAAAAGCAGAGCTGCCCCATACAGAGACCAGAGAGTATAGTTCAAGTCCCTGCGTTTGAAAACTCCCTTCGTGTTTCATTTGATCTTTTTCAAAGCAGTGTCACACTTGGTCCCGTTACACTCCATCATATTGTGTGGATTAAACGTGGTGTCTGTTAATCCACCCTCACACAGCACTCTGAGTGGCTGATGACCCAGCGCAGGCCGGAGGACACAAACAAAGAGACGGAGAGAGAGAGTCACTGAAAGATTGAGAGAGTTGGGAAAGAGATGGAAGAAAAGACAGAGAGAGGAAGAGGGAGAGAAAGAGAGACATAGAAAGACAGAGAGAGAGAGAGACTGCTGGAGTGTGAAACAGAGGCTTGGCTGTGATGTCCCTGGAGATGGGATGGTTGAGGAGGGATCACAGGAGCCCCACATCACAAGACTGACGTCTCATTTAACACACACACACACGCCTGCCCACACACACACGCCTGCCCACACACACATACTGTACGCACGCATACACGCAAGCACAGTTTTGAAGTAATCTACAGTCACACTTCAAAGCTCAATGCAATCTCAAATTGGAGGGCCAGTCCAGATCCCTTGATACCTAGTCTGTAGGTCTCTTTTAATGCAAAAATACACCGACAAAGATTCCTCTCGGTGACGCACCATGGAACAAGAGTTGAACCTATCTTTTACAGTCATCAGGATATCTGCAGTATCATTGCCTGTCCACTCACCGGAAGATCTCCACTTAAAATTCAATACCATGGTCAAACTCTGATGCACTTAACACACACTCACAGAGCCTATTGGAAATCCATTACAGCATGATGTACGGTGGCCTATTAGGCCCACAGGTATGTATCACCTATCCTGGGCTTTCTCTGAGTAAACAGGGAAGAGGGAGAAGCTCAATGGTAATTCCATTATAAGGATCTTGTTCTGGGAAAGTAGTAAGCGGAGGAGGTAGAGGAAGAAGGGAGGGAAGGAGAAGTTGGTGGGGGAGTGGGGAGGGGCGGCAATAGGAGTAAAATGTACAGGAGGAAAATGAAAAACAGGTGGCTTAAGAATGAAGGATGAGTAGAAAGGGGAGAACAAGGAGAGTGAGAAGAGGAAGGAGAAAGAAACAGTAGAGGAGGAGGGTTGGGGAGGAGAAGGGGGAATGTTAGGGGGAAGATAAGAGCGAGTGTGTCTGGAAAAGGAGTTAGAAAAGGAGTAGGGGGGCAGAAAATTAGCCTTCAGTGTTTTGTATAGAGATGTAAGGAATACATTTTGGGTTGTCATGGAGACAAAGGGTGCTACTGCTACCGTACAGTAGTAAACATGGTAGAGGAGATCTATTTTCCGGTCAGTAAAAATGCCCTTTTTGGGATCTTTGTCTGCTTAGAAATTCATTGCATGCACACGCACACACAAACACACATGATTATCATCTTGCACATAAGACTCAGAATTAAGGTTTTGGAGTGTATTCGTTTATGTTAATACATTGTTTTCACCAGGGAAGTCCAAACCAAGAGAGAGAAAGATAGAGAGGCTATTGCAGTTAATTATACAGTGTTTATAAAAAATATCTTTCTGGTTCATTTCGATAAAGTTCTATTACTGGGTGTTTTTCTACTTAAAGAAATGGTTACTCCAATGAATACACTGATTTTGTTCCCAGGAGAGCAACTGTATTAGGGCCTGTTGGAGTCTGCTCTGTGATAGAATCTATGGGCTTGCTGCTGGGGTGGAACCATGTGTTGGCTTTGCTCAGCTCAGTGGTGTTGTTGCCTGGAGGTTGAAATCAACATACATAAAAACACCATGAAATGATTCTAACATAATCAGTTTGCTGGTGGTAGTTATGTAAAATGGCCATAGGGAGAGAAACGATAGGAGAGGAGGGAATAGGAGAGAAGAGGAAAGGAGACGATAGGAGAGCATAGGAGAGAAGAGGATAGGGAAAAAGAGAGGAGAGGAGAGAGAAGAGGGTAGGAGAGAGGAGAGAAGTTTTATGTTTCTATAATTAAAGCTCTAAAATCACAGAATGCTGAAGATCAGATTTTGAACTTTGATATAAATAGAAGGTTATAAACCTTGTTGTGGGCAGAAACATACAATGATTTAAAAAGTAATGACACATGCTAAAATTGATATGTAACCATAAAGTTATTTCGCCTAAGGAAGTGAAAGATGATTATTTTTATTAAACAGTTTCTTTTAACTGCAGTGACAAATATTTAGACTTGAAGTCAAATTAATCGGGGTCCTTGTGTTTTGTGTTGTCTTGTGCTTTTTGTATGAATATATACCCAAACAGTAAATCACCTTTTCTTAACAGGGTATGTACCCAATATATGATATCATAATAGCAATAGTCTATTATTTTCCATAATAATTATTCAATCAAAAGTATAGGTAAAAACAAAACTGAATATTCCTCACAGAAAAAAAAGAACTTTGATAGTGTAGGAGCAATTATAAGATAGATTTTACATTAGCTGTTTAAACCCGCTGGTTAAGGTTTCTCGCGGTCTCAGGTTGTTCCCGAGTTGTCAATCTCTGTAAAAGTAGAGTTATACTCTGAGTAGTAAAATAACTCTGAGAGAAACACGATTGGCTCACACTGGGGAACCTTGGATTGGATAACCTAGTCTAAGGATAGCCCAGGTAAGAGTCCTTCCAGTCAATCAATCAGATGTGATGATCACTTCAGTCCAGATCCAGGTCCAGATAAGGGGAACTGCAGACTGGCCCAAGGCCATAGAGTCTGTCCATTTGTTTCTCTGTATGTTTGTCTGAATGTCTGAGCACATAGCTCCAGATCTCCAGGTCAGTCACGATGACCAAGCTTGGCCTCAGCTGTTTCCCTATTCTGCAAAGCTTGTTCCACATTGTTCTCCGCTCCAGCACCAAGGTCCACTGGGGAGCCCTGACAGCAGTTCTTGGCCGTGACGACGGTCCTTCGAGGGGCGAGACGGACACAGGTCCATGCGTGGTTCTGGTGTTGAAAGATGCGCTCCCCTCCCTGCCCGCCCACCAACCCCCCCACCCCCTCCCCGCCTCCCACCAACCCCCCCCCCCCCCTCACGGTTGATCTCCCGTCAGCTGCAGAGCTGTATGGGGTGTAGCCCCTCAGCCTGACCCACCCAGACGGATGTTCCAGCGTGTCTGAAGGCACTTGGTTACCTGGCAGAGGGCAGCTCTTATTTCCACTCCGCTGGCTGTTAAACAATAGGATGTTAAGATGCTAGAACATTGCTCGTTCAGCTGCACACTAAGTAACCTTCAAATAGACTGAAGTGATTCAGTCTGGTGCCACAGTATCGTGATCGATGGGTCAAACTCATACTGGGAGACAGATGGAGAGAGGGGGAGAGCAAGAGGAGGAGGGGAGAGAGGTGATGAATGAGAGAGGTAAAGAAAGAGAGCGAGCGAGTAAGAGATGGCAAAAGAGGGAGTTGACATTCAAGGTTCTGTTTTTTCATTCGCAACTCTTTATATGTGCTTAATGGTGCCGTGTTGATACCCAAAAGTTACTGACTAGTAGCAGAGAGAGAGCAAACGAAAGACTGCATTCCAACTTACAGTATAAGTGGCCCGTTATACTCTTGAATACCCTTCTGACAGGATTCTGAAGCATTATCATGTAATCAAATGACACAGTGCAGGAGGGACAGCAAGATCAGACTGACTTTTCCACAACATCACAGCCCTGTATGAGACCCTGGACAAGACACCAGAAGGGATATGTGAGTGTGTGCGTGTGTGTACGTGTGTGTGTCTAATAGGGGCTGAAGTGGCAAACACAGCCTGTCCGATCCAGGGATGCAGAGAGGAACAGCTAGAAGAAGTCATCTGGTCGTGTTGATGAGAACACATTCTGATTGGTTAAGGACAGGACGTAGAAGGTCATATGCCCCTACAGTACATGTGTTGGCGTGCCTAGGTTTCGGCCTCAGAGTCCCAGGCCTCATACACACACACCAAGACCAGCCAGACAACACCACACACGACAGAGTATAGCTGGACTGAGGCTAGAATAATACAACCCGGTAGAGCAGTGTACAGTACAGAACAGAATACTATGGTGAGTCCTGATGGTGAGTATACACATGGTACTCTAGTGTAGAGTACCACTAGCACTAGGAGTACTTACCAAACCATCTCACAATTAGATTGCACATTTGAATAAAGCAAACTGCAAACAACATCACATGTAAAAGATACAAAGTAAATAAATACAAATAGAAACATAAAAAATGATAATTTTACATACTGAGCTACAGATTTGAATGCTGTTATCCAGAAAGCAATGGAGTAGCCTGCGGGCGAAGAGAAAGTAAACAAATATATTTTTGTTGTTGGTGGTGGTGGTGATCTATGTTTATCTGGGTGTGTCCTGAGGCAGCCTTGAGGCTGAGGTTGGGAAGTCAGAACACAGGGAAATAATAAGAACCGTCTCTGCTATCCTGATAAGGAGGGCTTTGGGTCAACATCCTTTTCTACATCTTTATCACTCTGCATTAAGTTGATTTTGACTCAGACCCATTCATTTCTCTTTTTAAATTATGTTATTAATGAATGAACAAAGGAGGAAAAAAAACAAAACAAACAATGACAATAATTTGTTCTTGACTCCTTGTGCTTTACAAAAATATACTGTAATTTGTTTCCGTAAGTGTCCTTGTTTTCCGTAGCTTTCGCTCACTAACGGCCCCACCCTCAGCTCCACCTCCCCCTCCGTCACCCACACCACCCAGAGCAGGCCGCTGCCTCGGGCCAGAGTTGATCTCTTCTCCGTGGGCCTCCTCTGGCCTGCTGCTCCCACAGTCCCTCTGACTGAATCTTTGGTAGAAAGGGGAGGGAGGGGCTGTTGTGAGGAGGGGGCCTAGGTTGTGGAGTCCAACCCTGCAGAGTCTTCCATGGGGGGTGGCTGAGGTCGGAATGGGGTAGGGGGGTGAAAGTCTGGGCGTGTCCTGGGGGGAAGAGGGTCACCTCTGACAGCCAATCACAAACAGAGTCAGGGTGACACCCAGCTGCCATATATGAGGCGCTGTAGGAGGGGCAAAGGACCTCAGGTCTGAATGGGGGAGAAACAGAATTAAAATCAGAATCGATGTCAGAATCGTTGGTGCTATTGCACATTCCATATTCCGTTTACTTACTGATAGGGGGCGGGTCTTTACACTCTCCCTCCTCTATGGTGACATCATCGATGGCAATATCCCCCTCGATCCCCGCCCCGCGAACTCCCTCCACAACCAACTATAGGAACAAGATGGATGAAGCGTTTCAAGGTTGTTATCATAGTTTTACCAAAACATTAAAAAATTGCAATGTTGATTTTGAACAGTTGTACAAAAGCCATTAGTTAACAACAGATTATGATTTGTTTGTTTATTAAATCATTTGTTTGGATCCGCTAACACAAATTAGTTCCGCCACTGGACTGGGACTGGACTGTTGCCAAGCAACACAAACATATTCCTCCACACTTGCAACTAACAGTTGTTAATGGAAGCAGAGTGATACATACTATAAATTTAGCAGTCCCAGTTCTGTTATTGTTAAATATATTACTTGGTCCGAACTAAATGTTGTATAAGAATCTTCTTCATAATTTGTAATATCTCTCTGCTTTAGGTAGTATTAGTGTTGGCATAACGCAGAAGCAGCAATGACAACAGTAGGAGTGTCCGGGCAACCTTGCCCGCCCACCTGGAAAGATGCGGTTGGGAGGATGTTGATTTTAGCCTGCCTCCAGCTGTCGCCTTGGTGACCGCGCAGGGTCCACACGGAGGTCTCCGAAGGGGGCTGGGTCTTCTGGCGCAGGTACACATTCAAAGCCCCTGGAGACAGCATCATCATCATTGTAAGGCAGAGTTTCTGGGTACATGTACAGCTTGTGTCTCTGTCAGGTCATCCTCATTGTTATCAAGAAACAGAGGAGACTCCGAGATAAAGATGTATAACAGGAAGAGAGAGACTAGAGAGGATGTGTCTAGATTGGCATCTTCCTGGAGCATGTGCAGGAGGTCAGGGGGTCGTGTGTGTGACAGGGGCCGTCAGCTGAGGACGGACTCGTAAGAACAGGCAAGGAGGGTGGGGCTTCGGCCCCTGGGTCCAGTGGGGCCAATCGCATGCTGACGGAGGGTCAGAGAGTGATTTGTATTGGAGAGAGCGGAACAAAACAACCTAGAGGTATGTGTGTTTTCTAAGTACGTGCTAAATGTGTGTTTGTGTGACAAAAGATGATGAGAGTTTGTGTGCGTGTAGGTGTGTGTGTATGTGTGTGTATGTGTGAAAACAGGTTTGTTTGTGGACATATATGCGGGTGTGTGATAATGATAAACATGTTTGTTGTTGGTGTGTGCACTTATGCGTGTTTGTTTTTTGTCTGCAAACACTGAGTGGTCAATCTAGGATAGCTTCTGACACCTCAAAGTTGATGTGTGATAATAAGGTGTCGGGTGAGAGAAGGACAGAACCTGGAGTGAAAGAAAAAGCCGCCTATCTACTCACCAGGGAGCAGCTCCACATATATATGGAAGCTATAAATGCTACTCTTAACCTTTTAAGGAGTGAGTTCTAAATATTACCGACGCTTCTACCAGAGTGAGTTATTTTTCCAAAACGAAAGCTAGCTAGTTTTAGTTAGCTTCCGTTACCTAGCAACCTAGCATAATACTCGTAGCAATGCTACTACCTGCTAGTGTTACTTGTTAGCCTCCTAATTGTAAATTTTGAAGCCATACTATAGCGTTTGTCATATAGTTTTTGTCTATCGGAAAATAGTCGGTTGGAATGTTCAGAATCACATATGTGTGACGCTACTCCTTAACGTTAATCTTCCATACATTTTGGATATAGCACACATGCTCTACGAAATAATGAATGAAAGACTACAACATGTCAACATTCTACATTTCAAATTTCAATTTCACACTGCCGCACAAATACACAAGACCAAACAAACAAATATTTAAGACAATAATCATGTGAAAAATAATCTTTGGCGCCTAAGACTTTTGCACAGTACTGTGGACGTGCATGAAGGATGTGTGTGCAGAGGACCTCACCTATGTGCTTGCCATACATGTGGTAGTAGAAGGAAAAGCAGTAGGAGGGGACGGCCGTCACGGTGCCGTAGGGGCTCTTGGACGCCACGTTGAAAGACGGAGTCACCAAGCGAGCCTTGTCCCCCTCCAGACGAGGCCGGGACGTCTCGATGTACATGTAGAAACCTGACGGTCCAGCAGCCGTTACACATCCATTACACAACCACAACATGAACAATGTAAGCGTAAACGTGACTATTAAAAAGCCTTGACACAACCACCCAAAAAAAACGCGTCAGGATCTCTTTTCTACACTGAGAGTTTGAAGGGAGCGGGAGACGGAGACACTCCCTGGCTTCGTCTGAACGCCCCGGATAATTAAAAGTCGTCGCTTATTGATGCCCCTCTCCATCTCAGCACATCGTCAAATGCTTCAGCTAAATGTCCCCCCATGGACCCAGGTCTGTTAATTGGTTTATTCTAATGGCCTGGGAGGGGACTGGAGGAGAACTGTGGGAGAGAGGGACTTTATTATTTTTATTTTCCTTTTCAAAAGAAAAGCTGCTCCTCAGCTTCCACTGTCTGAGACTGACAGGTGCTGACAGCCAATCATAATTCACAAAGATGGTACCTTCCCCCTGAAGGGAAACCACACACTCCCTACAGCAGAGCAAGAGATCTCAGTCACCTCTCCCTCTCTCTCTCCCTCTTTGTTCTTCTCTTTTCATGCATACATTACATGTGTGCGTGTGATTGCCTGTGTGTGTGTGTGTGTTGACCTTGCTTGGAGCCACTGCGGTCACTGCTAGGCCCAGTGTTGGGGGTGTACTTGGTGTCTCTTGTGGCAGCACTATGGCGTGTCCAGTCAAACTCATCAGTCTTATCCTGGGTGAACATGCACACCGCCTCGTCCTCAAAACCACACTGGAATTCTCCTGCACATGACATTAACACAAACACACACATACAAAGTTAGGTACAACTCATGTTAAGTATTTTTCCAAATTGACTGCCACTAAACAGTAAAATGTTCAGCCTAACCGTAACACTTTGTAATGCATTGCCAACTTCATCTTACAGCAGCAATACTGCATGTTAAAGGTGATGAAAGACAGGAAAAGTAATTAATCATGTACACCACGGTAAAGTACTTTCTGACCTTAACAATCTCTTCATTACAGTTAATGTAACATTAATGAGTTGTTTACGGCAGACATTAAACATCTGACTCATCATAAACTTCTTTCTGCTCTGTCTCTGTTTGGTGTTAAGTCAGGACAGCTGTGCATGATGGGTAATAAAATGTTTACGCTACAATCTGCCTGAGGGAGAAAGTAGGAAGGGATGAAGGGAGGAGGAGAGGGATACTTACTCAGATGAGGGTTGACAGGAGCTGAAAGACAAAAGAGGGATACATCTGAGAAAAGAGCTGAAACTTCCAGAATAACCGAGTCTTATAGGGACAGTTAACCCCTGCACACAGCGAGGAGCAGTCAGTCAGAAAAGCACAGAAACACAGAGAGCAGCAGTGTGCTGGATAATGACCAGACCTTCAGATAGGACCAGAATAGTAAAGCAGGAGAACCAAAACAACAGCTGTTCAAAAAGACAAACAATTCTGGAAATGAAAGAGAGAGAGAGAGATAGTGAGAGAGAGAGAAAAGTAAGGGAGGTGCAGAGAGAGAGATAAGAGAGGCAGAGATAGAGTGGTCCAATTGCTAAAACCTCAATGAATTAATTAAAAAATCAAGCTTTAAGCCATCAACAGCTCGTTACATCTCATATCTATGAAATTATTGTCATTTTAGCAGTGGCGGTGCAATGCTGGAGTGTGGGTGTTTGTTGTAAATATTGTCAGATGTTAATGATTTGTCCATATTGTTGTTGTTTTTTTCCCTAAAGCTGCAATCTAGAAGGCAATTATGCATTGGAGTTTCCATCCCCCTCCTTACTAAAGCAGCCAGCTGTTCCCTGTGAGGGAGGGAGGGGAGGCAAGAGAGAGGAGGGAGGTTGTCTTGGTTGAGGAGAACAGATGTTGCATATTTGGCAACACACTCTGCATTAGCTGATAAGTGACAGACTCTGGGTGCTCTTTGAGCCCAGTGCACCACAGACAGCACGCAGAGGAGGAGGAAGAGAGGGGTTTGGAGAGAAAGTGGAAAAGGAAAGGGAGGTGAAGGAGAAGGAAGAACAACACTGGTTTTGAGACGTGTCCATTCAGCTTCTCTCCAGGGTCTCTGGGCCAGAACGGACATGGTCTGAATCCACAACTCTTAACAGCAGACACCGCGATACAATAGTAAATATGAGAAGTGATCTGCTGTGTGTGAGAAGTGTGTGTAGAGTGTATGCGTGGGTGTGTGAGTGTGTGGAGACTGGTATAAAGTATGTGTGTGTGTGGGTGTGGGTGTGTGTGTACAGCCTAGCCCCAGGCAGCGGAGGCTGTTGTGTTATCCAGAAGAAGGAATGGACTTGCTGCCAATGCCACTTAGAATCTGAGAGCTGTGATGATGTGTGACTGGAGTGTGTGTGTGGAGTGTTGAGGGGTGTTTGAAAAATGTTGGTGGAGTGTGTGCGTGTGACGTGGGTGTGTGGAATGTACATTCGATTTAATTGTGTGTGTTGAAGAGTGTGTGTGGAGTGTGTGAGGGACTGGAATAGCATTCTCTAGCCAGACAGCATCAAGCCTCCAGTCCGGCATGGTGAAAATCCACCACCATTTGCTCACATCTACCAGTTAATTATATGATGTGACACAGCCTGTTGATTGTCAAGGCTTAATTCTCACATTGTCACAACCTACAAACATCTACCACTATCATCTTCATGCTCTATAACACTGGGCGTAGGAGAGATGGTCTTCCTGTCCAGAGAGGTAGCACCTACTTGATGTCAGGGGCTGGCACGGGCTGTTCACTACAGGACTGGAAGGCCAGTTAAGAGATGAGCACCAAGGCATTTAGCAGGTAATTGTAGTTACAGTGGATTTGAGGTAATGGGTCTTAGTGAGGCACCTGGGTAGAGTGATTATCTGTCGTGCATGCCGTGTCACTGTTCTGAGTCATTATCGCCTCTCGGTGTCACACGACGATGAGGCGCAGCTGGACTGGAGGCTGGATTGTCACACATATCTACTCACAGCCAATGTGTGCGTGGGTGAGAGAGTAGAGAGAGTGTGTGTGTGTGTGTGTGTGTGTGTGTGCCTGTAGAGCATCTCCGTGCTGTCATTAGCCTGCCAGTGTGTCTGGCAGCTGCCATATTGAACTGGGACAGAAGCCAGAGAAGGAACTGCCCTGCAAACACTACTCTCTCTACCTGCAGGTAGCAAAACTGTTCAAGCAACCAGAGACATTCAAACTTCATGGGGGCACTTCTCTGAAAGAAGGGTTGCCGAACAAATGGACAAACGGATGGATTTATGAAAGAATGAATGGATGATGGATGGATGAATGGATGGATGGCGATGCTCTTCACTCCTGCTTGCCCCTCTCACCTGGTTAGAGGGAGCACACAGGCAGTAAACAAGCTGGAAGTATTTAATCACCAGGTCAGTGATCCGAGCCAGAGAGCTGCATCCTCCTCCCAGAGTCACATGGGTTCAGCAGGGGGCAGAGGATTGGACAGCAGCTCTACAGAGCTGAGGTCCCTGATGAGGCGTTCAACTCTGAGAGAATCTGGACCACATGATGTTAGCAACTAACTGGCCAATCCTAGCTGGAGGGGTTCAATTATTTTCCAGGTAAAGCTGATATTTCCTTGTCTTATTTGGTGGGAGTCGAATGACAAAGAAGTGGAGTGGAGAAGAAAGGAGATTAAGGAGTGACAGTTTCATAAGTTAGGTTGAGCAGTGGCTGATTTTAGTCAAACACAAATCGTATTATCAGTCCAACAGAACATTTTTCTTCCCTAATCACACCTGCGAAATGATCTAATAATATTTTCTTAACCAGCAGGGGTCTCTATTACCATTTAAATCATTCGCCCATTATGACAGCACACCTCTGCCCCAGAGCAGATTAGTACGACCTGCACAACACAACTGCCTGTCCATGTAGCCTTTCAACTGGGGCGTAGGTGGCCTATGATAAAGGATAGTTCAACTGTGTTGATGCAGGTCCACACTGCAGCCATTGTAGAGGGGGATTGCGTGAGGGGTGACCATGACGATAACGGACCATTTAAAGAATGTTCCATTGTGCCCACATGTTCCAATTTCCTTAGAAAGCTTCCAGCTTCCTGTTTATTGTGTATTCCGTAAACAATGAGAACTGTTGATAAAAGTCCAAGGATGGACTGCCCTTACCTCCCTTGAAAAACAATTAAATGAAAACGTAACAATTGGCATTTCATAGAACGGAATGGATGCGAACAGAACTGAATAATGGACTAAATGGAACAGAAAAGCAAAGCATTAATAAAAAAAGGAATGCTGGGCCTCTGAGTCAGAAAACAGCAGGTTAAATGAAATGCTAAAATGCCTCTGGTCTCTGCTTACCACTGTATCGGATCATCCTTTCAGTGGAGTCTCCTTCTCCGAAGCGGGTGATGGGGGTGAGGCGGACAAGGTACGCCTCAGGCTTGATCAGCTCGGTCAGGTTGTAGGTGATCAACTCTCCCTTCTGGATGGGAGCCTCCATGGAGATCTCCTGCTCCCACCATCGAGACTGACTGGTCTGGTGGAGAGAGAGAGAGAGAGAGAGAGAGAGAGAGAGAGGAGAGAGAGAGAGAGAGAGAGAGAGAGAGAGAGAGAGAGAGAGAGAGAGAGAGAGAGAGAGTGGGACTCGTTTGCGTCTATTGTCACATAATAAATACACTTGTTTACGAGGCAAACAAAACCTGGCCACGTTTACACACACACGCGCACACACACATGCACGCATGCACCCACACACTTTCTCAACAGAAGCCGCTCTGCCACTTTGTCACTAATGACTGTTGATGTTGGCGATGACAACTGGCATGTGTGATATTTCCCTGGGTGCAGAGCATTGTGCCAGCCCCGCTCTGGGCGCCCTGGTGTGACAGAGAGGGGGAGTATGGCTGTGACGAAACTGGGAGAAGATGATTGGCTGAGCAAGGAGAGAAACAGGAATATGGGTTGGTGGGAAGTCAGCATCCCTGAGAGAAAACACTAGAAATGATTTTGTTTCCAATATCAGGAACACTCTCTCACCTCGTGCTCATCTATTTTCTTTCCCACTCCCTCTTTCTGATTCTCTATCAATTTCTGGTTCTCTCTCTGACTTTTCACAAAACCACTTTCCCATCTCCAACAATGGTCTCTCTCTCTCTTTCTTTCTCCCTCTCTCCCAGCTGTGTTGCTAGCTGATGTGAAGCAGTAATATAACCTTAAAGCTTGTAGGACAGCCTGACATCCTGAGGCAGGGCACAGAGCTGGAGCCCGAGGCATCTCCCCAAACTCCCTTCATCAGCAGATCCTCTCTCTTGGATATGCACGTAGAAGGTGTGTGTCTTCCCACTTCACAGCCCCAGCACCCTGACATTTCATTTCCTCCTAACTGACCTTTTATTCAAATATCAGTGGCAGGAGTTACACACACACGCACACACACAAGTTCATCCCTGGGTGTGCTTCAACAGAAAAAGACATAAAGAGCAAGTGTTCTTAGCTGTGGGTGAAGGTGTTTCGGTCTCTGGTGAGAGCAGACGATTAACCGGTGGAAAGACTCAGTTAAACGGTTCAGGTGATTGTCTTCATGGTCCTGATCTTATTCTGTATCTGATACCAGCAGAACCGTTACCTTCACTACTAAAGCTCCAGGCACTTTCAGAGCTGAGCTTAACGCGAGCACCTGATTGGTTGCTAACCTAATGGCTTGAGCTTCATTTGGTCAGGAATCCCATATCACTGACCGATCCTAAGACACAGTGGGGGTTAGGGGAACTTCCTGGTTATGTCACTCTCGCCTGGAACGCTACAAGAGTTAGCATTAGATGTGTTAGCATTGATCCTTGTGTATTCTGCCATGCTGTGCTGGGTTTCCTGTCAGAGGTAAAAATGCCTTGTTGCTATGGCAACAAGTCTTATCATTTATGAGAGAGAAAGAGAGAGAGAGAGAGAAGAGAGCGAGAAGAGAGCGAAAGAGAGAATAAAAGGCATCTGTGTGTGCTCATGTGTGAGAAGTTTATCTGTGGGTTTTGTGTTTAAAAGAGAGAGTGAGAAACAGAGAAAGAAAGAAAGAAAAAGAAACATAGAGAGTCTGTTAGAGACAAAGGGCATAGAGAGGAAAGGAAAATGACAGAGACAGTCTGTCACCCCCAGAGAGCTCAGTTAGGAGAGGGGTACAGAAGGGGACTTAAGCCTGCAGCAGCTGATAGCAGTGTGTGTGCATCCTTATGTGTGTTGTGTGTGAGTGGGAGTGGGAGCTTCGGAGCGGAGACAAGTAGTCACCACAGAGGATATTAAGCAGATCAGCAGAACAGTGACTGAGAATCACAGACCCGAAGCGGGGCGTCAGATTCGATAAGGGCCCCCCGCTGTGAGCCAATCGGAGGCAGTGTGGCGAGGCGCTGACGGGCGCCTAAAAGCAGAGTGGGCCACACCCCCTGGGTCTGGACACACTCAGTGCAGGAAGACAGGGCTTGTACTCCGATCCCTTAAACTGAAGATCCTCGTCTCCTCCCTCGCCACGTCCCCCCCCCCCCGTCTGTTCCTCACCCCTCCCCATCCAGCGCCTCCATGCATTCAGAGCGGGAGGGCAGCATTCACTGATTCCTCCTTCCGTCTTCGCCCATCCGTAAGCACACTCTAATTGAAAACACGCCCACACACAGAAACACATATACACGCACTTCAAGCAGCCAGAGAGCAGGACAACATGTCAGTGCCAGCTCTCTGACTGCCCCCCTGCCCCCCCACCCTCTTCCCCCTCACCCTCCAGATATCTATTGACAGACAGACATTTTCTCTATAATTGAACGCTGGAGTGCTATGATGACATTGTTACACTGGGGTTGCAACACTCTGTTATCTCTCGCTCTCTCCTGTTCTCTCTCCCTTGTCCCGTCACTTAGCGTTTCTGATCATGTGGACATTATAGACTCCCAGTTCTCCTTCATGGAGTAAAGAGAGCAACAGTATGTAAGCGTTTGTGTGTTCGTCTGTGGTGTCCAGTCTCATGTTAATAATAGGGGGTCAGATGGCTGAGCGGTTAGGGAAATCTATTAATCGGAAGGTTGCCGGTTCGATTCCCAGCCTAGCAAAATGACGCTGTGTCCTTGGGCAAGGCACTTCACCTCCGTCCTTACCATAAGTCGCTCTGGATAAGAGCGTCTGCTAAATGACTAAATGTTAATGTAATCTGTATCAGGGAGAGCTGAGTGGCCCTAGCAGACCAACGGTAGGTAAGCAGCACATAGCGTACGCTGCACAACACAGCCAGGCCCGGCCATGCTAGAGCTGACCCCAATACTAACTCCATACACAGTTTCATTATTAAGCTGCCCCGAGCAACACACAGTGGCATGACAGTAAAACAATGGCAACTCAATGCCAACAACAACAGCAACAACAGCAGCCTGATAGTACTTAAACAACGGTCCTATTATCTGTAATTTCGGCAATTATCACATTTTGTAGACACACAATCCCACACCCACGCACCAGAACAGCTGGACAGTGGGATGGTAGCCCAGGCCACTGTGACGTCCGCCAGACCAGGCTGGAGTGGAGAAGTTAAACTATGATGATGAAAGCACTGGAAATAATATAGCAAGAAAAATTCCCCCTCACGTAACAATAAGATTTCTTTAGTTAACGAGCTAGACTTTTTTCTTTTTCCTTCATAGGAAAACCACTTAGCCTCTAGTTAATGGGTGATCTTTGATCTTGAATGGAAGTGTGTACATGGTCTGTAGATTACAGTAATAGCTATCCACTAATCCTAACCTTCTCCAGTTGTAAAGTACACATACAAAACAAAACAAAGTACAAAAACAAATACAAGATACTTGTGAAAATGCATTGCTGCATAGCTTGTAAACAGAATGGTTCATAAAAAAAACATGACCTCCCTCACTCACAAAGCAACTGCTGTCCTGGATATGTCACACGCGCGTGTGTGTGTGTCTGTGTGTTAGCGTCTGCATGCGTGTGAGACAGAGAGAAAGAGAGAGAGAGAGAGACAGAAGGACACGAGAGGGTAGTAGTGCCTACAGCTACTGGAGACCAGATACACACACATGTGCCTGTGGTGATGGATGGGGCTGTAGGATAAAACCTCTGTAATGCACAGAGCAAGACAAAACACAATACAGAATCTCCATAAAGTGTCACTGTACTGAACCGTCATTATGACAAGACTGTGCAGGAAGTCGAGAGAGAGAGCGGGAGAGAGAGTGGGAAGGGGGGGGGGGGTGAGGCCTCTTACACACATACACACAGATGCTGAGATGCTACTTTTTGGCACAACTCATGCACATGTCACTAGACACATGCTTCACCTCCTGTTCTAGAGAATTCCACCACTGATGCTGAAAGTCTTGTGTTATTGGTTGATGTCGGCTGAAAGTCTTATCTCATTGGCCAGCTTGGCCCTTCTGGCTCCTCCTCAATTAGTTTTCAGCCCTTGCTCTTCTTCTTTCCTCCCCCCTCTTCCCTCCTTTCCCTCCCGTGCTTAGGCAGGTAAATTCTTCATAGCTCAATGCTGACTCAAATTCTTAAACAGTGTGGAAGAGAGAGATAGAGCGAAAGAGAGAGCGAGCTCTGGCTAGCAAAAAGAATATGACCTCGCTGCTCCTCTCTCTTCTCTGCGCTGTGACGTGATTAAGAAGCTGCTCTCTCTACGGGTGTGCCCTTGAGCAAGGCACTTAACTCCTTTCCTGGTCCAGCTGGGTGGGTCCACAGTAGCCTGGTGCTGTGCCCAGCTGAAACTACATTGATCTACGTGTGTGTGTGAGTCTACCACTGCAACCCTCCCCCAATTGTGATGTGTCTCAACTCAATCTCACCAGAAGCATAGAACCAAACAGTGTTTTTGTGTGCTTATAAACAGTACTTCAACACTAGTGGGCTTCCACACTTCTGTAGGACTAGTGTTCTTGTCTTTGACTTTGAGCCCCAGTGGGTGGCGACCAGCAATGACAAACCTGACAGAGGTATAAATCACGCCGCATGATGTCATTAGAAGGGGGCAGAGCACTGGGCCTCCCCAGCTGAGCCCAGGGGGAGGTGGGGGAGAGGCAGACAGGAAGGGGAAACAGAAGCACTCGAATACCAGGCAAGAATAGAGGGATAGAGGGATAGAGGGATAGAGGATGGAGAAAAAAAATTACTGACTGACAGTCTGACTGTCCCTCAAACCGACAACCCTTGTCTCGGTCCATTTCCCTCCACACTGGGCTCTGTAGAAGCAGACACATCGGTCTCAGAGAGACCGAGTACACACAGGTATAGAACAGATGAGTCCCACAACAGGTCATAAAGCTGCCATCACTGCTGATCCAAGGCTCCCAGATGATAGCAGAGCTGATAGCAGAGCTGAGTTCAATAGCAGAGCAGAGGTTGAAATTGCAATGATAGGATCCTACAGTATAATGGGACTATTTACGAACAAACAAGGTCTTGAAAGTCATCGGAGTGCATCACCATCATCCCCCCCCCCCCCCCCCCCCCCACCTGTCTGATTCCAAGCCTGTAGGCCATGATGTGGTCCACTGCTCCGGGGTTCTGCTGGGTCCACTGGAGCTTGAACCCGTAGACGCGCGGCTTGTTCTGCCACAAGGCGCCGTACGTGTCATAGTAGAACTCCGGGGCGAACGCCTTTCCTGGAAGGAAACACAGAATATGGAAACATTCCGGAACGTCAGACCTTCTTGTGTGTTCCACACAGTTCAATTGTGTACAGCAGCTGTCGTTAAGACAGGCTTCTCCATCTCTGTCACCACCACATACAAACATCCTCTCACACTGTGGGATAGCAGGCTGATGTGATGTGCCACTGTGAGAAGAGCCCGTCCAACGGCTAGATTTACTCTCTTTAACAGGCTCCGAAACGTAAAAACAGCCGAACGTACCCCAGCAGTTCAAAGCATGCATGGACACAAAAAATCCTGAAGTGGAGACTGGGTCTCCTCTTCTCTGTGAGATCTGACAGAGCATGAAAGCAGCTTTACAGCCAGGCCCCGTCTCCATCCTGGCCAACCCAAAACATCAGCCAGACATTGGGGTAGCAGGTTCTGGGGGCTTGGAGATGGGCTTATTGCTCCACCACTGGGATCAGCGAAAAGCAGAAATGAATATGACACGGAGGAGCTGTTCTGGATGCCTAAGAAGGAGTTAGGAGTCAGTTATCAGAAAGTGACAAGAGTGCTTCTGACTGGGCTTTGATGTGAAACAGGAGAGGTATTTGTACTGCTCCACAGATGAACCTGTCTCCAAGTCTCTGGTGAGCAGTCGAGAGTTGGAGCTCGGGAGATGGAGGGTAGGGGGAGGATGCAGAAAAGGGAGGAGGGCAGAATGGAGGGAGGAGTAGGATGGAGGGAGGAGGGTGAGGAAGGTGTTGAGCAGTGCAGAGCGAGAGCTGGGGATCTCTGGATTTTGGGGTATTAAACTGCCTTTGGAAGGTACTGCCACATAAACAGCTCCTTCAGATGTCATGGAGGAGAACGAGAGCTCAACCAAGGCGGACATGTTGAAGTGTACTTCGTTTCACGTATTGACCTGTCACCAGGCCTACAACTACTGGACGGCCCTTGCCAAAATTGATTTGATACAGCTGACATCTAATTTAGTTCCCTGCTCTCCACTATCTCCACCTGAGCCTCAGGACACACTGGGCCGTGGAAAAGACAGTATCGTGCGTGTGATCTTCAAGTAGGACCATTTCACAGGAGAGACCATGCTCTCTCTCCACATTCTAGGATGAGGAAGCACTGTGCATGTGGCTCCGGGCCAGGGGCAATGGACTAAGTTTAGGTTAACTGTATGGAGATGTCTCTGTCTCTCATTGCTACAGAGCACATTGTTATGGTAAGTACACCGATCAAAACTCCCAAAACGAAAGTACTGTCCTTGAAGTACTGACCTTAAAAAAAGATTGACAGTAAAAAGTAAAATCTATATTAAGTTTGGGGGCCATTATGTTTTTAAACCAGATGCATTAATATTGGATTGTTTTCATGGCGAGATGAAGATGGAGGATTTTAATGAAAACATAAATATTTTATCGTGTCTGACTGAATCATACATTATTAAAGGTTCAGCTAGATCAATAGGACTATCTGTCGGGTTTGTTGTCTCCCACGTTCTCGTCGAAGAAGACAACACTCTTTTTCTCCATAATTATGATTCGTTTGGGCAGTACAAAAACAGAGAGGACGGCACATTCTTTTTCCACTGGAAAAACACTTTAAAAGAGGCAGGCTGACCTTCCTCTCTCTCTCCCTCTCCCCAGGCAGGGGCTGGACCTGGGCTGTGCTGGCCCTCCTGACTCCCAGCCTCTCGGTCAAGGTCAGAGAGAGGACACAGAACACTGCAGCTGGACTGTGTGTTCTACTGGAAGGTACCCGGGTCTCCTAGCAGGAAGACTGTGTAGCTGTAGAGGGTTTTTTGGGGGCCTGGAGTCAGTTCATTGGACGCTTATAATCTTCATTTCAATGGTTTGTTTGCTATGCTATGCAAATAGCCATCCAGAAGTACAATCTGATTGGCACCATTTTTGCAGCACACTTTATTTAGCATTTTACAGCATAATAATAATTATTATTATTATAAATTGTATTTATATTGCACTTTATATTTAAGCAATCTCCAAGTGCTACAAAGCATAGAGTAATACAAATTAAAAAGAATCAAAGTTTAATAATAAAAAATAATAAAAAAGATCAAGGTCAATAAATAATTAAAAGCAAAACCTATAAAACACATTTAGTGAAAAGCTTTTTTTTTTAAGATATGTTTTTAGGTTTCCTAATCTGTCGTCTGAGGGGCCCTAAAATGGTCAGGGAGGGTGTTCCACAGCCTAGGCACAGCAGACACAAAGGCCCTATCACCCATGCTGCATAGCTTGGTTCTAGGGGCTTTAAGGGTGTGTAAGCTTGCAGATCGGAGGGTGCGTGAGGAGGTCTGGGGGGTGAGGAGTTCCTGTAGGTAAATGGGGGCATGTCCGTGAAGGCACTGGTGGGTGCAAAGGGAGACCTTATATTGAATTGTGAATGGGACAGGGAGCCAGTGGGGAGTTTTCAGGATGGGGTGATGAGATCATATTTGCGCACTCTCATCAGGATCCTGGCAGCGCTGTTTTGAATGTATTGCAGTCTCTGGATGCTCTTGCCAGAGATCTCGATGAGGAGTGCATTACAATAGTCCAGCCTGGAAGAGACAATGGCGTGGACATTGTCATGGGTGAGTGTTGGACGGAGTTTGGGGATGCATAAGTGTGATGCCCCGCATCCCCAGAGCGCTAGGCTAGTCCCGTTTATGTTGTTCACCTGTGTCTTGTTAAAGGTCTGTTTCATTTTGCCCTTGTGTAGTTTAATGTTTAATGCCCTAATGTTCTGTCTGTCTCCCTGGGTGTGTGTTGCAGTCCTAGTTTTGTCTCTCTCTCTCTCTCTCTCTCTCTCTCTCTCTCTCTCTCTCTCTCTCTCTCTCTCTCTCTCTCTCTCTCTCTCTCTCTCTCTCTCTCTCTCTCTCTCTCTCTCTCTCTCTCTCTCTCTCTCTCTCTCTCTCTCTCTCTCTCTCTCTCTCTCCCCGGGCTCCCTGCACACCTGTGTCTCGTTCCAATCACACAGCTGTTGTCTATTGTGTAATCACCCTGCCCTGTATATACATTTGCTCCCTTTGTCAGTCCTTGTTGGTTGTTGTCTATATGAGGGCCCGTGCTGTGTTCTGTTCTGCCTGGTAAAGTTATTGTGATCCTATTTCTGTATCCTTGCTCTTCAGTCCAGCAGGCTGGTAGGCCACAATTGGACTGTCCAATATTTACACTCTTCTCTGTTCACAATACTGTAGTAACTAATACACACCTGTTCTGTTACTAGAGCAATTCTCCACCATGCCTCAGACCTGACTTACCATTGCAGTACAGCCTGGAGAATCGTGACCCAGCAATCATCCAGTGCTTTAGCTTCAGTTAGCTAATAAGATTGTGCGTAATAAAGTACCCCCTGTTGTCTGCGAGTTACATAATAATGTAACCGCTCCGGAACAACCAGGAGGAGCAGTCGTCCTGACAGCCCCACACCGAGGACTGGCTTCTCAAGGAACCCAAACTTTTAATGTTACTGAACGGCCCAGCAAGCACACACATCTCCAGATTAATCCCTCATAGCAGGAGCGCTTGTCACACTAACACTCCCTCCTTAGAGAGTATCATGGAGTCAAACAGACAGCATCACCACAGTTCATTAAGTGGTGCAGTTGGGAGGGCAGGGATAATACAGCGTACCAATGTTTTCATGGATGCCGAGTGTCCCTATTTCTTTAGCCTGTCACAGAAACACGCCTGAGTCACCTTCCCCTAGACACACTCACACACTCACGAAGTCCGTCAGCACCATCCAGTCACACACACAAAGCATTAACCCGACACACTCACAAACACACATTTCTGATGCACGCCCTGTGTGACAGTCTGAGAAGCTGTAAGGCAGAGAGGGGGTCTCTTCCCTGCCCTAAATTGCTAACAAGTGGTGTATGTAGGGAGGACAGAGGGAAGGGCGAAAGGAGTATAGTGGGTCAGATAGGAGGGAGGGCAGTGAGGAGGCCGGTGAGAGGGATGGAAGGATGTAGGGAAGCCTTCAAGGGGATGAAGGGAGGGGTGAGGAGGATATAGAAAGGATGGAGGGTACAGGGATGGAGGGGAGGAGAGAGGGAGTGGGCGGGTGAGGCTCACGCTGGTGAGCGAGGGCTAATCCTCTTTCCTGCCTTCTGTGCAGCGGAGGACATTGACGATGCAAATCCTGGTGTGCAGAGTCAGGCAGGCCCAGAGACGGAGGCCAGGGAGATAGCAGCTGCTCTATCTGTACAGGACTGGAGCAGTGAGGACTGGGGTGGTTACAGTAAGTGGTGCATTCTGCTGGATTGTAGTGATGTCAGAACCATTGTGCTCCCGGTCCTGCCTCCCTATTGGCTGATGATGATTCTGATAGAAGGGCCTCTTATGGAAGCCCAAATCAAGCTGCCACCTCAGAGCAACGATATGACAGAAAGTTCCCTGACATTGCATGCGGGTCGCTGCCCAGAGACCCACCCTGATACCAAACACACTATGTAAGTAGTGTCCAACCTACTTAGATGCTATGCAGGCTGGGTCGACATAGCACAGCGGTGGTGTTTTGTGGCTGTTAAGCAGCTTATTAGCTGTTAAAGCGTTGAACTGCGGTCTTCTTTATAAGCGGTGACAAGGCCTGTCGCCGTCGCCATGGGCAACCTTTCATCAGAGAGTGGAAGGCACTTGTCTCTCTGTATCGACGAGGAGCGGCAGCCCACGTCTGCTGAGAGCCACTCACATCAAGAGAACATGAACCTAATCAATACAGCGAGGAGAGAGGAGGAGAGGGGAGAGGAGGAGAGGAGGAGGAGAGGGGAGGAGGAGAGGGCAGAGGAGGAGAGGGGAGAGGGGAGGAGGAGGAGAGTGGAGAGGAGGAGAGGAGAGGAGGAGGAGAGGGGAGAGGAGGAGAAGGGAGAGGAGAGGAGAGGAGGAGAGGAGGAGGAGAGGGGAGAGGAGGAGAAGGGAGAGGAGAGGAGGAGGAGAGGGGAGGAGAAGGGAGAGGAGAGGAGGAGGAGAGGGGAGAGGAGAGGAGGAGGAGAGGGGAGAGGAGGATAGGGGGAGAGGAGGAGAAGGGAGAAGAGAGGAGGAGAGGGGAGAGGGAGGGAGGGGAGGGGAGAGGAGGAGGAGAGGGGAGAGGAGGGGAGGAGCAGAGGAGAGGAGGAGGAGAGGGGAGAGGAAAGGGGAGAGGAAGGGGCGGGGAGAGAGGAGGAGAGGGGAGGGGAGAGGAAGGGAGGGGAGAGGAGAGGAGGAGGAGAGGGGAGAGGAGAGGAGGAGGAGAGGGGAGAGGAAGGGAGGAAAGGGGAGAGAGGAGGAGAGGGGAGAGGAAGGGAGGGGATGGGAGAGAGGATGAGAGGGGAGAGCAGAGAAGAGCTGTCCCAGGAATCATAATACATCGCTCTGAGTCACATGTCTCTTACCCGTGACCAGGAAGGTGCAGCGGCCCGCCCCGGCCTCGTTTGTGATGTCACAGGTGTACTCTCCGTATCCCTCGCGGTTGAGGCTGCGAACTTGGTAGTCTGTGTCATCCCGCTGATCGTTGAACGTGCCAACAGTGAGAAGGCGTGTCCCCAGCTTCCACTCGTACTTGAGGTCGCGAGCGGGGTGAGCCCGTAGCAGACGGCAGGTCAGGAGGAAAGCCCGACCCAAACCCTGACGGACCTCTGTGTACACCGGCTCCACCGTGGGGGGGTCTGCCATTGGGATTACATGATTTAGATTAGATTACTGTAGTGAGTTTCTAAATGACACAAGATTAGTTACATGAGATGAACATTTGTTGACTGTAGCACATAACTTTTCCCCAAATGCACGCACGCACAGACACACACACACACACACACAAATACACAAATACAGTGGCGTCTAACGAGCTACTGACACGAGAGGAGAGTTGACACGAAGGACTGGATGTAAAAAGCAAAAAGCAAAACTTTCAAAACCACTGCCTGACTCTGCACTAAATTGAGTGGGACCGCTGGGCTGCATCTAAAGTGCTGTATCATATTCTATGATTATTATCCCACGCAGGACAGTATAATGGGCAGAGCAGTAAGGGCTTGAGAAAGGGCCATCTTCTCTTCCCATCTTATTCAGAGTTCTCCGAGGAGCTGTCCTCTGTTGACTTTACGGAGGGAAAGAGCACAGCTAACAGCGTCCTGGTGGAAGAGGAGGAGGAAGAGGAGGATGAAGTGGACGAGGAGGGGGTAAAGAGAGAAGAAGGATATGGGCGACGAAGCTGGAAGAAGAGATGGAAGAACTGGAGTAGGGCGGAGGAGTTGAGGGAAGAGGTGGATACCTTAGGGACTGTTTTCATTTAGTTCAAAGAAAAACCGGCCTGGTTCACAAAAGATCTGAGTACCACTTCAGAGCAGATGATACTCCACATACTTCTAGACTTCATTCTACATACTTCTAATCTTCTCTCTTCCCTCCCTAAAGCCCTCTTGGCCAACTCTCTATCCCTAATGCTTGTTATACGCTGGATGGGGGTAGATTAGCATGTTGTAGGATAGAGTGCTACAAGGGTGAACATCAATACGCTTCGGAGGACATTTTCTATTTTGTATTACTGGAGGAAAAAATAATTGCAGGCGAAGATGAAATGCTTAAAGTAGTAATAATTGGGTCTTTTTCAGAGGGAGATGTGATCTTGGTCGGTTGGGTTTGGAGTGATGCTGAAGGAATGGATGTGCGAGGGTGGCAGTGAGTGTCAGAGAACGGCTGTAATTATCTTTTCATTAGACTGCAAATAGCACATAAATAATCATCAGCTTCCTATCAATGTTCCAGACAATTCATTTGAAGTTTGGAGAATGCTAAAGACTGCAGGACTACACTATCTGCACTGACATGCACACACACAGACACACGCATGCACAAACGCCGCTACAAAGCCAGATGCCACATCACAAACAAAAAGTAGGTGTGAAAGTGACAAGTGTGGGCATTGACCTTTACAGTTAGCATGCCTGGAACAATCCCTTCTAACCCCTAACCACACAAACATGCTCACACACACACACACACACACACACACACGTAGCTCTCCTCTTAGGAGGTTGGAAATCTCGAACAAAGCCAGCATGCCCTCCCTGGCCCCCGACTCAGTTTCTGCTAAACTGCACACGCACGCACACACACACAGACCAACATACACACACAGATACACACAGTCACACACACGTCATAATTACGTTTTTGTCAGTGTTTAGCTTGTACCCTGGCCAATAGATCCTATTAACCCTCAAGTTGATAAGGTGTCGTAGGAGATGGACTGAGGTGGAAACGAGGGATGGAGGGAGAGGAGGGACAAAAAGGGCAAGTGTCTCCGCTCTGCACTAAGGGGGGAGATAAGTGTTAATTGGGTTCACGTTTGTGACCTGGGAGTATTCAATTAAGACTGAGTGGGTCTGGAGTCTGTGGAGCTGGCAGCTGTGGCTCTGGGCCGGGCAGGAAGGAGGGTGGGGTCTAACATCTGCTCCTATCTTGACCAGCCTAGACTCATGGTTAGGTTGTTGTTAGTCATGAGAGCAATTCATCACTTTACACCTTTATATATATCCCTGAACCCTGGTGGGTTGTGCTGTATGCGTGTGTGTGCGCGCGTGTGTGTGTGTTTGTGTGTACAATAGCAATCATACACACTTGCGTAACTGGATTAAAATGGTCGGCCATTGTCAATGTCTTCAGCTCACATCCTGTATGAACCACAATGAGAGGTGTGCATTTCTGATGTAAGCAAGAAGTGGCATGCTAATAAATATCAGGAATGGTACCACTAGAGGGGGGATTCATTCCACTTTCCTCATACAGTGGTTACATATGCAGCCATTGTAGTCGAATGTAAAATGTAATTAATTCTATTTAAATCTTTGGTTAAACGCTGCCCTGGTTAAACACACTACTGTGGATACACACACATTCTTCTTCAACAGATGGCTAGTCGCCATGGCGTCAATGAGTGGGGAGGGACAGCTGTGGGGGAGGAGGAGGGGATGGAGGGATTGAGAGAGAGATGGAGAGTAGAATGAGATGGATGAGAGAGAAAAAAGAAGTCTATTTTCATTTCATTACCAATATAACAGAGTAATGCTGATCTGGGGGCTTAAAGCATGGGGATATCCAGGGCAATCTTTCTACCTCCCTGGTGACTGTGACAACATCCTGCTGCCCCTCTTCCCCTCTCTCTTCTCTCTATCCTCCACTCCAAATTTCGGTCTCTCCTTCTTTCTTTTTCTCCCTCTCCTTTTCTCGCTCCTGTTCTCGTCTCAGTCCATCTGCAGAACCACATCCCCAAACCTGTCTTTTCTCTCACTGCTCCCCCCTTCCTCCACGCTCCTCTTTGCTCTCATCCCTCTCTCCATCCCGCCCCCATGGACTCTGCAGTGGAGCAGCCTCAGCTGTCAGAGATGGAAGTACAAAGACATCATCCAGGGGCCCACACTGGTACCCAGCGTGGGCACACACACACACACACACACACACACACACACACACACACACACACACACACACACACACACACACACACACACAAGCACACACACACAAACATACACACTCATAAACCCACACAGCCAGAGGCTCACTCTGGTGCCCAGCTCCACCACCAGTAATGAGGCTTGTGGACAAGGATTATCTCCTAGCCTAGCCTAGCCTAATCTAACGTAGCCTAGCCTTTATTGTCAATGGAAACATAATGTCTTGACAATGTGTTATAGGAGGCTAGCACAAACACACATGGAATCTCCCCCACACCCATACACACACACACACACAATCATTCACAATGTTTTGCATCAGAATCAGAATCAGAATGGTATTTATTCGCCATGAAAGTTTGCACAGGCAAGAAATTTGCTTTGGCAGGAAGGTGCATAAAATAAACATATAGGAACCTAAAATTAAAAAATGTGGACTATCTATACTAAGGGTAAATAAACTAGCAGTACTAAGTGGAATTAGAATTAAATAAAATATACAATAAAATAAAAAAAATACTGACCTACGGGGTTATATTGTGTACACTATCTGCAGACAAGCAGCAGTAAATCAGAACCCATCTACTCAATTTGTATACCATGGTCTGCTGCCTTCATACTAACTTCACCTTACATGCCGGCTCTCAAGGACAGTCGCTGCAGGAGTTACATAATGAGAACTGTTAAAATGGCCAACCAAAGAATCGTGACTCACATGCACACTCACACAAGCACACGAAAACATTTACACACACACACACACACACACACCACACATGTTCACATGCAACATAAATGGGACGAGAAAAGAGACAGAAAGATGAGTGATGAGTGAAAGAAATTAAACGCAGAGCCGCATATGTGAATGAACTGCAAAAAAAGGCTTTGGTTTCCCGTTCGGCTTTCCTGAACAGATAAGCGCAGGTCTCTCTCTCTCTCTTTCTCCCCCTGTTCCCTCCTCTGTGTGTTCCCTCTGTGTGTTCCCTCTGTGTGTTCCCTATGTGTGTTCCCTCCTCTGTGTGTTCCCTCTGTGTGTTCCCTCCTCTGTGTGTTCCCTCCTCTGTGTGTTCCCTCTGTGTGTTCCCTATGTGTGTTCCCTCCTCTGTGTGTTCCCTCTGTGTGTTCCCTCCTCTGTGTGTTCCCTCCTCTGTGTGTTCCCTCCTCTGTGTGTTCCCTCCTCTGTGTGTTCCCTCTGTGTGTTCCCTCTGTGTGTTCCCTCCTCTGTGTGTTCCCTCTGTGTGTTCCCTCTGTGTGTTCCCTCTGTGTGTTCCCTCCTCTGTGTGTTCCCTCCTCTGTGTGTTCCCTCCTCTGTGTTTCCTGTGGTGGGGCTGGTCTCATGCCTCCTCTCCCTCTGGCAAAGTGGGGCACAGCGTAGAGTACAAGCTGCCCACAGGGATCATCCTTGGCTGACTCACACTACTGGGCAATGGTCCTGGTGAGCCATAGTGACACACACACACGCACGCAGCTCCCCTGGCTCATTCTTTCCTCACAGTGTGCACCAGTGGTGTGTGAGCAGGGGGAGGACACCAGGAAGTGAGAAGCGGTGATCTGAGCGAGAGAGGCTCTGGATTTCCACCAGCCAGCCTGCATCACCTCTCCTCTCCCTCTGATCTCTTCTTCTCTCATCTCCTTTTTCGCGTCGCACTTAATTCATAACACCAGCTCGCTTCTGTACACCATTCATCCCAACCCCACTCCACCAGGTTACATACACCAAGGGCTATTTACATTATGGATTATATGATTACATACCCTACCCTACCCCCCTCCCCTCACCTCCCTCTCCAAAATGCTCCCAGTCCTCCTGCCTCTTCTCCTGCACACAGCAAGCAAACCACTCCCACTAATGGACGGGAACCACTACACATCGTTCTTTGCAGGGCGTCAAGGTTTGCGAGGAACATTTCCTTCCGCACGTGGATGGATGGTGGGCAGCTGATTAGGACACATCAACCTCCCACAGAGAAAAGTTGTATTTTGTTCTTATGTATGTATGTATGCGGGGAGTCAGGTGGCTGAGCGGTGAGGGAATCGGGCTAGTAATCCAAAGGTTGCCAGTTCGATTCCCGGTCATGCCAACTGACGTTGTGTCCTTGGGCAAGGCACTTCACCCTACTTGCCTCGGGGGAATGTCCCTGTACTTACTGTAAGTCGCTCTGGATAAGAGCGTCTGCTAAATGACTAAATGTAAATGTAATGTATTGAATATGTAGCCCTGTCGCACTGCAAACAATGTGTATTATGATAGAGCACAAACATTCTAGAGTCACACTTCAGGGCATGATCGATGCTCTTCTTCTGTTGTGCCACCAGTGCATCCAGCTTAGTCTGGGCTATGGCCCCCTGGGATAGGTCTGGGGTAATACAAGAATCCCACAGGTGGCCACACACCTGTTCTCAGCACCCAAGGTTGAAATTCATATCAAACCTTGTGAATGATACAGGATACAGGTCCGACATTGATTCTCTCTCTACCTCTCCCTCTCTAGTGGTATCGAATTAGCCATCCAGCTATCTATTTACCTTTCTATCAATCAATCTCTTTTTCCCCCCCCATCTCTTTTTATCAGCATGAGGGATCTGAAAACCCTCTATGAGAGCTAGTTGGTAGAACACAGAAGATGAGACGTAAATGGTGGATAGCAGACAGGACATGAGGATGTGTGGGACAGGAGGGAAGGAGAGGCAGACATAGGAGACCCCTTCAGGACCACTCACACTGCACCACCAGCTCGATCAGGGCCTCGCGGGGTTTGACGTTGAAGCCGTTGTACTGACTGGTCTGGCAACGGTAGGTTCCCGTCATCTCCCTGGAAACGTTGAGGATGCGCAGCACGCCGTCGTAGCTCTCGGTGGTCATGGCTCCGTCGGGCATGGCGGCCTCCTTGTCGGCCCGGGACCAGAGGATGATGGGCTTGGGCTTGCCAGAGACCAGACACTGCAGCTCCACCGTCTCCCCCTCCTGGACCACCAGGGAGGACTTCCCCCTCGGCACCGTCAACTCTGGAGGGACTGGAGGCACCGAGAGGGAGGGTGGGAGCGAGGGAGGGAGAGGAGGAGAGAGAGGGAGGGAGGTAGAGAGAGGAGGAGAGAGAGGGAGGTAGAGAGAGGAGGAGAGAGAGGGAAGGAGGGAGGTAGAGAGAGGAGGAGAGGGAGGGAGGTAGAGAGGAGGAGAGGGAGGGAGGGAGGTAGCGAGAGGAGGAGAGAGAGAGGGAGGGAGGTAGAGAGGAGGAGAGAGAGGGAGGGAGGTAGAGAGAGGAGGAGAGAGAGGGAGGGAGGTAGAGAGAGGAGGAGAGAGAGGGAGGGAGCGAGAGGGAGGGATGTAGAGAGAGGAGAGAGAGGGAGGGAGGTAGAGAGAGGTAGAGAGGAGGAGAGAGAGGGAGGGAGGTAGAGAGAGAGGGAGGGAGGTAGAGAGAGGAGGAAAGAGAGGGAGGTAGAGAGAGAAGGAGGGGAAAGAGAGAGGAAGGGAACAAAAGAGAGGGGAAGAAATGGAGGGAGAGAGAAACAGAGACTTGTCATCAGAGACATAGCGTTGACGCAGGAAGTACAAAGGCAGAACTAAGCGAGGCGATAAAGCACTGCAACAGTCTCTCTCCTGAGCCTGTCTCGGAGACACGCTGTCTCAGGTCAGTCATGTAGATCAGTAGAGTACTCTCAGTTTTAGGCTGTGGGTTCTGTTACCCTCCAGGCCTGGCCGTGGGCACCAGCAGCCCAGCACTGTGCTCCTGCTGTGCTGCTGTGGGGCGTTACTGCAGCTTGTTATGTTCTGCTCCATTGGCTATGGGACAGGGATGGGACAACAAAGTCTAACACTGATTCAAAGACAAGCCCAAAGCCTTACTAACACATCCAGACAGCTAGATACAGGGGATTGTTAGAGGGGACAGAAACTTACACGTACATTTTTTTCCCGCATGCATGCACACACACCCCCCACTGCCACCACCAGCACTGGGTTACGTAAGGCCCTGCAGGAAACCTGCTCCCGAGACCTGGGTGTGTGTATAGGTGTGTGTGTGTATAGGTGTGTGTGCTTTTGCATGTGTGTATTCTCTCGAGGTTAGACCACACTAGCAGGCCTCTTCCAGCTTTCAGGGCAGGTCTAGAAGGTTCTACTGAAATTGGTTATAGACTCTGTGCTCTTCCATTAAGTAGCTCTAATGGCCAACAACGATCCCATGTCCATCTCACTGAGTGTTCTGAGGTTCACTCCCTCTCCATCTGGCTGTCAGAACCCCCACCAGAGAGAGAGAGAGAGAGAGAGATGGAGAGAGAGAGAGAGAGGGGGAGAGAGAGAGAGAAAGAGTGGGGGAGAGAGGGAGGGAGGGTTACGATAACTGTGCTTCTACGTGCTGTCTCTCATCTCTAACTGTCTCTCATCTCTCCTGAGCATTTTAAAATAAATTACGTATAAACATGTCCATAGATGTACAACTTAGAGAGGACCAGTTTGCCTGCCATTAAGCTGTGTGAAGTATGCACTATTTACACACACACACACACACACACACATACACACACACACACACACACACACACACACACATACATACACACACACACTGGAAGATGATCAGACAAGCTTACACAGGTGACCCAGCACAGTCAGGCTGTAAATAACCATGAGGGTTTGAAGTATAAACAAGCTAGAAAATATTAGCAGTACTTCCACACCAATTAACACTGAGCTGGAGCTGATTGAGTGGATGGATCATGATTACAGGCGAGTTGGCGTGACAACACTCCTGTTGGGATCAAAGCGACTGGATCTTATTATGCTGCTATGGTAACAGTGGAGGATCAGGTAGAAAAACTGAATTTGAGAGTTTGTTGGTGATTGTGTGTGTGTGTGTGGTTGTGTGTCTTTTACATCTACCTCCTTGACATTGTGTGTCCTTACTCCTGTCACACACTCAAGTGACAGCTTCAGACTCTTCCTCGTCATTATCCTCTTCATCCTCTTCCTCCCCTCTCCTTCGGGATAATAAAGCAACTATCAAGTTGTCAGAGAAGCTTTCAAACCAATCAGCTCCTCAGAGATGAATGTGTAAGTGAAAGTAGTCAAGGACACAGACTAAGAAAACAGCAGAAGACTGCTGGACTGGATCCAGCAAAGTAAGACAGGAGTCACACCTCTATAGTCTTCCAGGACTGGACTAGGACATGGTAGGACAGAGGGGCTAGACCTCTACAGCCCTACAGGACTGGACTAGGACATGGTAAGACAGAGGGACTAGACCTCTACAGCCCTACAGGACTGGACTAGGACATGGTAGGACAGAGGGGCTAGACCTCTACAGCCCTACAGGACTGGACTAGGACATGGTAAGACAGAGGGACTAGACCTCTACAGCCCTACAGGACTGGACTAGGACATGGTAGGACAGAGGGACTAGACCTCTACAGCCCTCCAGTAGAAGACAGTCCTGGACTAGCATATGGTAGGAAAGAGGAACCAAACCTCAACCTATCGAGAACAGGTCAACAGCCTTAGAAAAGGTCAACAGTTCGAGAACAGGTCAACAGTTCTAGAAAAGTTCAAGAGTTCTAGAAAAGGTCAACAGTTCTAGAACAGGTCAACAGTTCAAGAAAAGGTCAACAGTTCTAGAACAGGTCAACAGTTCTAGAAAAGGTCAACAGTTCTAGAAAATGTCAACAGCTCTAGAAGAAGTGTGTTCTCCGGGACCTCTCACCTGTCGTGGAGGAGATGTTGACGTCGATGCTGATCTCGGGGATGCCGCCATTCCTCAGCGAGGCCACGCACGTGTACGTGCCGAAGTCGGTGAATTTGAGGTCGATGATGTCCAGGTTGGTGGTGCCGGGGGACACCTCGGCATCGGTGTGGGTGATGACCATGCGCTCCGAACTGCGCAGCGGCCGGCCGTTCTTCAGCCAGCCGAACATCAGCTCCTCAGGGGGCGTGGCCTCCACCTGGCAGGAGATCTTGACCTCGCGGCCGATCTGGATGTTGTCGTCATTGTGGTAGGGGTCAGGGGTGATCCAGAAACGACCTTTCCTCAGGCCTGAAGGACGTGGAAATAGAAGAGATTAGAGGATTAGAGGGACAGAGAGAGAGAGAGAGCGAGCGCGAGCGAGAGGACAGGGCTGGGATTCAGATGAACAACCCCCCCCCTCCACACCACCCACACACACACACACACTGTTCAAAGCTGTACATGCTCTAATGCAGAACCCTCTACACTCTAAAATAAAATCTAAAATTTCCCCAAGCCACATTCCAAGATACACTACCTCACCTGCGACATGAGTGGAATTAGTGAAATATTACATGGCCAGCCAACCGCGACATAAATACATGAAAACTATGAACACAGCACAAACAGGAGCGAGGTTGTTCTCTTGTTCCACTGGGATCCCACCCACATTCTGGATAACACCACTGAGCTTAAATAGACTCTTTATAATAGAATCTTCCAAGGGGCACAAACATATTGTACACAGTTATGAACAGCAGATAAAAATACTCCAACAGAAAACGATATTAATGGTTAGTCCTATTTCCTTCGCCGCTATTAAGTCCTTTATTTATCTCGTGACAGGATATACAACTGCCTACTGACCAGGAAGTGCAGCTGCTGTTCTGCGTGGGGCCAGCTTGTTATTGTCCTCATTAATGAGAGATCAAGAGACATGCCCAGCACCCCTCCACCCCCACCTCCCCATCAGGGAGGACACACACCCCTGACAGAGAAGACCCAAACCTCTCCCTCACACAGTTTTTGGGGAGTACAAGGCACCGTGGTGTTGATCCGGCTCGGGGCAGCAGACTGCACATCTGGTCAGGATCTGAGTCCCAGAGAGGACATGCTCCTTCAGAATGCACACCCTCAACCCTCCACCCCAGAGAAACCCCAAGACATGCCACGCCCACAGCCCCATGTACTGACTCTTTGAGAAGACCCCCCCCCCCCCCTTACACAGAGAAACCAGTTCCGGCTGAGTTCAACATATTAATTTGTGCATAATGACCTCCACCTGGAGTCTAGATGTTACATAAGAAAAGTTTTACCAACACAGCATTGAGAGACAGACACATCATCCCTACTGGCACACACACACACACACACACACACACACACCACAATACAGCATACACAGCAGGCACGACGACCTCATTAGCATACAGTAATAACATACCTCTTCAAGTCCACACCTACTGTTACCTCAGTATCTAATCTAGACAACAATGAGTCCTGTGTGTGGGTATACACACAGAGTAGGTTGAGACCCACCATCAGAGATGTGATACACTGGGAGTGGGGGTTGAACTATCTGTGTTCAAGTTTGTAGTTGCGTAACCCTGCCATCTCTGCTCAGGGTCTCTACCTGTCGAGCATGAAGTGCACGTCCCTCACACACACACACACACACACATATATACACACATACAGTCTGCTGTACTCCAAATGGAGCCTCTAGAATTGGCTATGACTCTAGTTGGCTCTGGTGTGTTCTGGGCCAGAGTCTGGCACTCTCTCTCTCTCTCTCTCTCTCTTTCTCTCTCTCTCTCTCTCTCTCTCTCTCTCTCTCTCTCTCTCTCTCTCTCTCTCTCTCTCTCTCTCTCTCTCTCTCTCTCTCTCTCTCTCTTTCTCTATCTCTCTATTCTTTCTCTTTTCCTCTTTCTCACACCAAGGCTCATTTACAAGTCATTAATGGAAATATGATGCACTGTGAGCCCCACCACTGTAAATAATTTAGGAACAACTTTTATGAGATCAGATTAACATGTTGATTAACATGCTGGCATCAGATCTGAACAAGTTCCTATAGCGACAGGGAGGGGTGACAGTAGGCTGTGTACTGTACTGAGAAACAGAGGAGTCAGGTGGCTGAGTGGTTAGGAAGTCGGGCTATTAATCAGAAGGATACCGGTTCGATTCCTGGCTGTGCCAAATGACGTTGTGTCCTTGGGCAAGGCACTTCACCCTACTTGCCTCGGGGGGGAATGTCCCTGTACTTACTGTAAGTCGCTCTGGATAAGAGCGTCTGCTAAATGACTAAATGTAAATATCCACGTTCACCATAGGGTGTACCCGACTGTTATGGCTGCTCTCTCTCTCTTCTGTTCCCCATTTCTCGCTCTTCATCAATACGGCAATTTTGCTGAAACGTTATCTTTAGATGAGCTGCATAATGCTAGTGAGCTGCCATTATGAGACGTAAACACAGTCTTTATTGCACTTGCAGTGTGAGAGGAGAGGAGATGAAGGGGGTAATCTTTATAGACATGCTCTCTCTCTCTTACTCTATCTCTCTCTGTAGTAGCACGTGGATTGGGGTTTGATCTGAGTGAATGTGTTAATCTGGACAAAGCTGTTTATCCATCCTGACTTGTAGCTAACTGTGAGGAACGGGCTTTGAACAGGTCTCTCCTGCAGGTCCATGTCAGCCTGACTGTGGGACCGGGAGAAGCAGTGGAATCCACTGCTTTTAGCATTAGCCTCGCTGGTGTTCGTCTTTACAAGCACCTTTCATCTGACACCCTCCCAAAGCTGTTTACATCTTTAACATGGAACAGGCTGACAACTGCTGAGGGTTAGACCCAACATGACGCCCTCACACACACGCACACACACACACACACACACACACACTGATGCACCCCACTCTCTCTTACACTTGCATGTACGACCAAACATGACAGTTGCATAGCCTCTCTGGTAGTCCCTCAACCTGTTTTAATGAGGACGGTTTTCTTCAGTATCGCTCCTCGCATCAATCAGCTGCACAAACAGTGGAGGAGGAAGAGAATTGATCTGGTCCTTTCTGATGAGTCAGTCTCTTTCTTAGTCTCACACGCACACACACACACACATACAACACACAGACAGAAAGAAAACACACTTGTCCCCCACAGTACACACAATCTCCAATCAACACAGATTATTTTCCGATTGACAGTCTCCATGCTCAGGTCTCCCATGAAGGAGGCTATAGACTGCAGTGTTTGCTGTGTGAGATCTTGGTCAGTTAGCGTGTCTGTTCTACTGGTCTTGAAGAGGAGCAAGCCGCCAGGATGATTTGACTAAATAAATAGAGGTGAGATCTTGTGGCAAGGCTGCACGGTCAGCAGCTTACACACACGCACACACACACTTATGCAAACTCAAACGCTGCTCCACCACCACCACCACCACCACCACCCCCCACTCCCACTGATAAATAAGTTATAAACCACAATGTCAGGTCATTTCTCCCCCTGCACCGTCAACCAAAAAGTCCTCCACACAGCACACTATTGGCCTCTCCAGATACTTGGTGCTTTTATCCTCAGCCTGTACCGGTAATGTGATAGCTTGTGTGTGTGTGTGTGAGTGTGTGTGTTCGCTGCGAGCTGCTTTTCTTTTATTGATGGTGTTGTCAGTGGAAGCTCATCACTGCCCAGGGAATACCTGTCAGGGCTCAGAGAGTGCTAACATAAGCTGGATTTCTAACCTCAACTTTCACCCTCCCCCCTTCCCCTTTGCTCTCCCGTACTCCCTCCCCCTCGAGTTCTCTCTCTCTCTCTCTCTCTCTCTCTCTCTCTCACACACACTCTTTTCCACTCTCTCTGAACTCAGCAATGTTCTTCTACTCTGATTCAATGTGTCAAATGGCATAAATTACCCTGTTAAATACAAGTTTACTCTGAGCAAGGTTTGGAGCAGGCAACAGTTTAATTACTCAAGTCAAATCTCAAACCAATACTAAATACTAAAGCTTGTCCAATCGCCTTTGCTCATTTTGATGGATGGGCGGGATAGCTCCCACCCTGAGCCCTGCTGTACTGCAGCCAAGTGACTGGTCCAGGTCCTGGCAGGGCTGCTGGTGTTGTTGCCAGCCACAGAGCTGTAGATGCATACAAACCATCGGTAACACTTTATAATAAGTCAACGCTTTTTGGCATTTACAAAGTGTTAACTAATAGTTAGTTAATCCTTTATAAAACATTTTGAAACATTAACAATACATTATTAAATAGTTAATAAGCTTATTATTAAATGCCATGTTAATCATTAATAAACACTGTTAAACATTATGGATTTGATTCATAATACAATTCATAAGGTGTTTGATAACTGCATTACCATACTTTATAGACAGCTTGTTAATATAGTTGCAAACCAGTAGTTTATAATCTGTTAATGGTACATGAGCTGGTATAGAAAGCATTAGCAAATGGTGAACAAACCATTTACATTACCTTTACAAAGCATGAGTAAATAACTAACAACATATTTACTTATGTCTTTAATTAATGTATGCCAAGTCGAATACATGATGTACACTAATACTTAGCAGATGTCTTAACAACTATTTTATAAACACTTACTAATGATGCAACTTGTGATTAGTAATGCAAGTTATAAAGCATTTACTAACTGTTAGTTAAGGCTTTTGTGTTATTTATTAAGATGTTCTTGTCCATTCTCAAACCTCACATTCACAAAGGTATCATAACAACTATTTTATAAACACTTACTAATGATGCAACTTGTGATTAGTAATGCAAGTTATAAAGCATTTACTAACTGTTAGTTAAGGCTTTTGCGTGACCAAATCTAAAGTGTGATCTATCTATGCCTTATTAAACATTTATAAGTTATTTATTAAGGTATTCTTGTCCATTCTCGAACCTCACATTCACAAAGGCTGAACATAGGTTTCTCAAAAGGAAACAGACACAACACAATGTGATACACAAAATTACTATTTTATTGAAGTAATGACAGGCATGTGTCTTACTAACTACAGTACTTAGTTAGCTCTACTAGCCGAGAGTGACAGCGGTCGATACGTTATAACCTCAGTTTGATATTTCCCGGCATGACCGAACGGTCGAGGTTAGTAAGTTGTTTATTATATGGCATTTTTAGCTCTTTTCATTTAAAACCGTCGTTTTGTTCAGCTCTACTCAAGTCTTCACACGGTGTGTTTCAGGTGTTAGCACCTACAGTACTGTACCTAGCAACCAATCTGAAATCTGAGCAACCAAACCTAGCAATCTGCCCAGCGCTTGTCGTTTATATCTCTGTGTTCACGCTTTTCTGCTCTTTTAGAAAGTTAAGAATTTCCTCGTCGCTGTTGATGTCTTCATTGTCATCTGGATAGTAAAACTCCTCGATCTCGCTCATTTTGAAGATGACATCAGCGGAGGGCAATAAGAATACGTAGCGTTATCAGACCGCAGGTCAATACGCGCATAGAATATAAAGAATTAATACGCGGCTGGCATGACTACCCATTAGCCAATCAGAACGCTCGTACTGTTGTTGCAATTGAACCAATATGCTGTTCTTATTGGATCAGAAGACGTTCTCAAAAGAGTTGTTGATATGTTGCCTTGGAGATGTAGTGACGTCACCAGTACAAGTGCAGCTGATTGCTCTGACAAGATGGCGTCTGCTCCAGATTCGCAGTGTTTGATTTGGGATCTTCCCACATATTGTTGTAGCGTTAGTATATAAGAAACCAAATGTTTACTCTTCGACAGGTCAGGAAACGCTTTGTCGCCTCAATTTGTTAAAACGATTTGTTTGTTTGTAACCCTCGACCTACGGTCTCGGTTAACAAACGTTTTAACAAATCTCTGCTTTCAAAGGCGTTTGCAGACCTGTCGAGGAGTAGCTAGCTAAACATTTGCAGTTTATTACAGCCATTTTTTGAAAATAAAATACAGCTTTGGGTAACCAACTTTTATACCAATTCTACTGTATTGCTTCTTAATGGAAATAAAATACTATTTTATTACCCAGGTAAATAAATTAACAGCTATTTCTTCTAAAAAACAAAAACACAACATCTATAGGCCTATAGTCTTTCTATAAATGCTTAATAAGGCATAAATAGTTCACACTTTAGATTAGGTCACGCAAAAGCCTTAACTAACAGTTAGTAAATGCTTTATAACTTGCATTCCTAATCAGAAGTTGCATCATTAGTAAGTCTTTATAAAATAGTTGTTAAGATATCTGCAAAGCATAGTGTACATCCTGTATTCGACTTGGCATACATTAATTAAAGACATAAGTAAATATGTTGTTAGTTATTTACTCATGCTTTATAAAGGTAATGTAAATGGTTTGTTCACCATTTGCTAATGCTTTCTATACCAGCTCATGTACCATTAACACCTTTTAAACTACTGGTTTGCAACTATATTAACAAGCTGTCTATAAAGTATGATAATGCAGTTATCAAACACCTTATGAATTGTATGATGAATAAAATACATAATTTTTAACAGTGTTTATTAATGATCAACATAGTGTTTAATAATAAGCTTATTAACTATTTAATAATGTGTTGTTAATGTTTCAAAATGTTTTATAAAGGATTAACTAACTATTAGTTAACACTTTGTAAATGCCAAAAAGCGTTGACTTATTATAAAGTGTTACCAAACCATCTACTGTACCCCCTCACCTCCCTACACACACACACAGTCATTTAGCAGACGCTCTTATCCAGAGAGACTTACAGTAAGTACAGGGACATTCCCCCGAGGCAAGTAGGGTGAAGTGCCTTGCCCAGGAACAGAACGTCATTTTTGACACGCCCGGGAATCGAACCAGCGACCTTCTGACTACTAGCCCGATTCTCTAACCGCTCAGCCACCTGACTCCCACCTGACTCCTACCTCGGACCAGGATGCTGGTGGACTTCTTGGCAGGGTTGCCCACGTTGTTGTTGGCCATGCAGCTGTAGACGCCGGCATCCTCCAGGGTGACGGCCGGCAGGGTGAGCGTGCCCCCGTTCAGGACACTCTTCCTGGGCAGCTCGCTGGGGCTGCGGACCCAGGTCAGCGTGGGGGTGGGTTCGCCTCCTGCCGTCACACACACCAGGGTCACCGTCTGACCCGGGTTCACCACCATGGGGTCCTCCACCAGGAGCTTGATGGTCGGGGAGGCTGGGGGATTGGGAGAGTGGAGGGTGGGGGGTTGGGAGAGTGGAGGGTGGGGGCACAAAGGGGAAGAGGATTAGTTTAGCAAACTCTTAGAATGCATGACATATTAGATATAGATTCAATATTATATATCCGATAAACTTCCCGGTTTCTGATGTGTTTTGAGCGTGGGTCCACTGGTCCACTCATGTGTGAGCGCTTCCTCCTGTACCTGTTCTGTTGGAGAGGGAGAAGCGCACGCTCTTGTCCGAGAGGCCGCAGACACTGCGCACCGAGGCCACGCAGCTGTAGTTGGCGTAGTCCTGAGGACGCAGGTTCTTCAGCTTCAGGATCTTGGTTTCCCCCTGTGAGACCACAGCACGGGAGACATTCAGCACCATGCCGGTTTTTTGTGAAAGCGTAGAGTAATACAAGATGACACCCAGACTGGCGGTCTCACTTCCGTGAAGAACAATTCCTAGACAGGAAGGAGGTCATGACTGTCTAATCTATCAAGTCTCACCTGTGTGAAGAACGGTTCATAGATCTCCACTCCCTTGTCAGAGCCCTGGGACAGGAACTCTCGTCCGCGGCGCCAGCTGTAGCGGACCGGTGGGTTGGAGTTGGCCACGCAGCGCAGGAACACGGTCCTCTCGTAGTAGAACTGCTCCTTGGCCTCGCCTATACTCTGGTGCACTGTCACCTCAGGATCATCCAGGACTGCAGGGAGGGAGGAGGGAGGGAGGGAGGGAGGGAAGGAGGGAGGGGGGGGGGGGGGGAGGGAGAAGGGAGAAGGAGGAGGGAGGAGGGAGCAGGAAGGAAAGAGGAGGGAGGGGTGAGAAAGAGAGATAGGGGAGGAGGAGGAGAGGGTAGGAGGGAGAGGGGAGGGAGGGAGGAAGGAAGGAGGGAGAAGAGAGGTTTGGTGACCCAGTCTCTTCTGGTTTGCGATGAGGGTATTTTAATGACATCAAGCTGTCTAGGAACAGCTTTTGTCACTTGTTGTGGGTCAAATAATGGAAAGCAATTACACGCTGCCTCAATCCCTGACTGCTAGCTGTGCGCATAGACGGAGTGGTCAGCCGACACTCTCCTCTCCCTTCTCTTCCTCCCCTTCCTTCTCCTCTCCTCTTTTTTCCACTCCACTCCACTCCTCTCCTCACACAATCTGCCCTCTTACAGGGAAACAGGGTTTATATTGTACGTACACTTAAGCATATAACCTCTTAACAACAGGCAAGATTTGCATGTTTTTTTTATCCTGTGTGTCTTCTGTTGCAGCGTGGCCTGTTCTATGCATACCGCATGAGGGACTGGAATCCTATTGAAATATAATTTACAATTTCTTTTTTGTCTGCTGCACTTTGGCATCAGCACAGAGAATCGCCAATTTGTGGAAACCGTCTGGTAGAAAATCAAAAGGCAGACTCTTCAAACCATCCTGAAGAAGAAAGGGAGAAGTTCAGGAATCCACAACTTCAGTCCGTAATTGTCAATTGTCAAGTGCAGACAGACACTCAAGCGAGGCGCTTTAAGAAGTTTTGACAGACAGAGAGACTAATGCAGTGACGAGAACCACTTAGAAACTCCACCAGATAGAGGGGCTTTTAAAACTGTGATTTTGACGAGAGCTTGATAATTACTTGAAAAGTGCTTGACAGGGGAGCCAAGGGCTCTTATGATCTACTTCAGGATGCAGAGAAGCACCTTGATAAAAACAGAAACACTCCACAGACAGAGCCCCATGTGCTGGCCAGGCTTACTTCCTGTGAGGCCCCATTACCACGTCTCTGCATGTTTAATTATGCAGAGTGGTCTTGCATGGAGGCCATCCATGCCCTCACTGTGCTCCACGCCAGTCTGTATCTGGGTCAGCTCTGGACTCCAGACCTATCCAAGGCTCTACAGCTTGGCACATTCTTCTCTCTGTGTTCCTTTGTCACCGTGAGGAACATTCGTAAACTCTTCACTTCTTCAAGTCTTTACTTTTCGCTTTCCCTTTCCCACGGCAGCATTTGGAGATCTGTGGGAGTCTTCTCTCTCTTCTGTTCATCGCAAAGGGAGACAGGATCAAACATATGTTCAGTCTGACATTTATCTTGGAAATGGGTGCCGTTTGGGAAGAGCTTCAGCTACCGTGCAGCATGTTGCGAAAGAGCTACGCAAATAGCAGTTGGGGGAGGCACCGAAATGTGCTGAATCGTATCATAACAGCAAAATGTCACGAGAATCAATTCACAATTATCCTCTGCGATCAAGACTGTCATATCAGAGTGATTAATTTGTTTCAGCTGTGTACTGTAGCTAAAACAATCACTCCCTATACATAAACATGGACACACATTTAACTATGCACACACACAGAAAGGTCAAACTAATAAAAATAAAAATAATCAGTAGCTATGGTGTGTTAGCTGGGATTGTGTGATTGTGTGTGTGCATGTCCGTGTCCATGTATGTAAGCCTGTTTGTGCGTGTGTGTGTGCGTGCGCATGTGTGTGCGAGTGTGTATGTGTGTGTATGTATGCTCGCAGCCCACTCACAATACACGTCAACGCGTATGGACTTGATGGCAGGCGAGCCCAGGCCGTTGTCAGCCTTGCAGTAGTAGCGTCCTCCCTGGTGCCGTTGGATCTTGGCTATGCGCAGCGTCTCGTTGAACACGCTGGAGTCCTGGAAGCGATCAGACGCGCTGCCTGCTGTCTTGGTCCAACGGACCTGAGGGGGGAGAGGGAAGGGGAGGGTGAGTTCCAGAGGAGAGGAAGAGGGGGGGGGGGTTGGGGTGAGGGGTGAGCCCCAGGGGGGAGGAGGAGGGGGGATAAAGATAGGTAAAAGGTAGATAAAGATAGAATGGACATCTGGTAAGAAAGGATTAAATCTGGACGGGAGGCTGGAGGACCAAAGGTAATCAGGTCAGCCAGTCACACGCACACACACGCACACACATCCATGCAAAAAGGGCTGTTTTGTTTTGTTACTGTACGTCTTCATATTTCATACAGTGCAGTATTGTAAGTCCCAGAAAGTCTAAACTGGTGTCACAACAGCTTTTGTGGATAGTTGTGTAGGAAGGAGTGCTGTCTGGATGGATGGGTCTGTGTGTTTGCCCATGCGTGTCAGTGTTCAGGCCCATGAACTGACGAGAGGTCATCAAACATTGATCAGGTAGTCTTGTGAGATTCCTCCAGAGGTAGCTACATGTGTCTAACAGGCATTTGCCATTATGGCGGGTCATATCAAGCTGCTACATGCCACGCGGGCCTGAAAGGCATGCTAAAGACCTGGGACTAATGGAGATATGTACAGTAGGGCTCGGACACAATATGACACAAATGTCAATATTCTTTTAAAGCAGCCTTTTGGAGCGTGAAAAGTTATGAGTTTTTTTTTTGCTGTTACTTTAGAATTATTATTGAATTTATGGGCTCAAGAATGTCAAGAACGACTCTAGGGTGTTTTATCTGAACCACGCACAGGGGCCGTGGTGTAAGGCAGGCTCACTGCTGCTGTCAGCAGTCTGACAGGCACAGAGTGCAATATAACCACCTTAAACCACCTCTAACCTCCAGCTTCCACCCTCCTCCTCCCCGTTCCTCCACCTCATACTGCCGATGTCAGTCTCAACCTCAGAGAGTCGCTCTGTCAGTCTGACGCATGCACTCAGCTCTGCTCTGAGGTCAGCTGATCATGCCATCCTGTGATAGGCTGACTGTGCCGCTAACTGCAGCCAGTCAAGCATGTTGATCGGACAGATAAAATACATTAACCATCTGACGGACGGATGGATGGAGATGGAAAGAGGGATGGATGGATGGAGATGGAAAGAGGGATGGATGGATGGAGATGGAAAGAGGGATGGATGGATGGATGGAGGGAGGGATAAGATGAGTGCTCCCTTAAGTACTTCCTCACACATTCTCTCTCTCACACACACACACACACACAGATTGACTGATGTCACTTTTCAATCCATTCATACAGAATCAGTCAGGCATGATTCAGTTTCCTAACCCTTCCCAGCAGCAAAGCGCTGATCTCTGAATTCTAAATGCATGTGTGTCTGTATTTAAGTCTGTGTGCATGCATGTGTGTATAAGTGTTTGTGTGTGTGCGTGTCTTTGTGTGTATGTGTTTATATATGTATTTATGTGTGTGTTTGTGTGTGTGGCCCCCTGTGTACACTCACTCCACCAGTCAGCCAGACAAGTGGAGCAAATTGGCCATTCAGCCCAGACCACGGCCTTGCTGGTCCTGTGTGTGTGTTTGTGTGTGTGTGTGTGTGTGTATTTCTTCCTGTGTGGCTGACCTACATTGCAACAAACCCCTCCTTTATCATTAGTTAGCTACTGCTCCTAAAATATGCGGCATGGTTTCAGAGCTTTACTGACCTACCCGGTTAAGCCTGTGTGTGTGTTTGTGTTGAGGGTGTTCAGAGGTGTAATCAAGGCCCTCTAACCTTGCCCACCCTACAAATGATCCCCATCTCACTGACTAATTGGAAATGTCTCAGCTTTCATTTCCATTCAAGATTGAGTTGGTCAGCTAGTGTTTTCTCTCTCTCTCTCTCTCTCTCTCTCTCTCTCTCTCTCTCTCTCTCTCTCTCTCTCTCTCTCTCTCTCTCTCTCTCTCTCTCTCTCTTCCTTACTCAACCTAATTTGTCTTTGCCTCTCTCTCCCTCCCTCTTGTTTAGAATAATAACCAGCAGAGATATGGCCAGCCTGGTCTCTATGACCCCGCCCATGGCGAGAGGATCCAATCCATTACATGCTCTGCTGAAGATGGGAGGTAGCGTGGATTTGTTTACACGCATATTGGTGTTGGTTAGGAATAACATCGTATTGGAATTCAGGGAGCTTAGCCACGCTAGCTTTCTCAAATACGGTGTGTGTGAGTGTGTTTGTGTATGTCTGGATTGGTGTGTGTGTGGTAATGGCATGCCCTATCCTAAGTGACTTTTGTGTATATTTCTGTGTTCAGAAGAATGTGAACATTTCACTAAGCAAACAACAAAGAGACAGACTGTGACAGACTGTAAATCTATTCATATGATGGATAGTACTGTGGTCAACACAAACTGAAAAACCTGTCTATCTGTCTACCTGCCTGTCTGCCTGCCTGCTTACCTGCCTGTCTGCCTACCTCCCTGTCTATCTGTCTACCTGCCTGTCTGCCTGCCTGCTTACCTGCCTGTCTGCCTACCTCCCTGTCTATCTGTCTACCTGCCTGTCTGCCTGCTTACCTGCCTGTCTGCCTACCTCCCTGTCTATCTGGTCACCTGCCTGTCTGCCTGTCTGCCTATCTGGTCACCTGCCTGTCTGCCTGCTTACCTGCCTTTCTGTCTGCCTGGTTTCCTGCCATGCCATTATGATGTAATGATGATAATACCTGTGAGACAGACAGAAGTGGATTGTATGGGAGAGGAGACTGTTTGAGAGAGTATAGAAAGCGTGGGTTATAGAGTGAGAATGTGTGTGAGAGACATGCAGGGCGAGTGTGTGGGTCAAAGAGTTAGAGATCTAAAGTATGTGTGTGTGACTCACTGAGAGAAGAGTGTGTGAGAGAAAGATAAAAGTGTGTGTATGTATGAGAGCGAGCGAGCGAGCGAGAGAGAGATCCAGCCTCAGCACCAGGGCTCTGCAGTGACGTAGGGCCCAGTGTGGGAAAGACAAGCGAGCCAGCCCATTGGCTATTCTATTTATAGCTTCCTTCCTCCACAGGCTGTCATCAGCAGCAGCCTGCAGGATCTGCCACAGGCCTGGGTCTGTGTATATGCGTGTGTGTGTATGCGTGTGTGTATGTGTGTGTGTGCGTGCGTGCGTGTGTGTGGGGGAGGACAGACAGTGACTGGAAGGGAGGAGGAGTGGAGAGGAGGAGGATAGGAGGTGTGTCAGAGTTAGAGGAATGTACTGTACAAAGGAAGGGTGATATAACAAGCCCTACACACGGTTCACTCACGCGCTCCGTTTCAAAAAGAGGTGGAAAGGCCAGGAGAATAGAAGAGAAAAGGAAAGAAGAGGAGAGAAGAGGGGAGGGGAGAGGAGGAGGGAGAATGGAAGAGGAGATGAGAGAAGGTAGAGGGGAGAAGAGGGAATAGGAGGAGGGGGAATGGGAGAGGAGATGAGAGAAGGTAGAGGGGAGAAGAGGGGAGAGGAGGAGGGGGAATGGGAGAGGAGATGAGAGAAGGTAGAGGGGAGAAGAGGGGAGAGGAGAGAGGAGAGGAGACAAGAGTGGAGAGGACAGGAGGCGGAGAACAGAGGGACAGGAGAGGAGTAGATAGGAGAGGAGGAGAAGAGAAAGGAGAAGAGAAGGAGAGCAGAGTAGAGGAGGTTGTCACTTCTGGCTTCACTGGGCCGACAGCGTGACAGAGGAAAAAGGAGATGCCAAGGCAACACCCAGCAGCCGACAGGCCTGGACCTGACCCAAGACAGCTCCATCTGAGACAACAAACACACACACTCTAGAAACACACAGAACGACAACCAAGAGTTGGGGAAGATCGAAGGGGGAGGAGAGGATGAGGTGCATGAGAATTCGGAGGAACAGGGCGAGCTGTACCGTTGTCAACATCTGTGTGTGTGTGTGTCAGATGTGCGTGCTTTAGGCGTGCGTGTCAGACGAGTGTGCGCGCGTCAGAAGCGTTAGTGTTTCACTCGGAGGCGCGGGAGCCCGGCCCGCCGCAGAAGGCGGCTCTCTCATTCCCAGCTCCCCCTGAGAACCCATCTTCTCTTCGCTCTCCTTTCATTCGGCTTCGTACTCAGCCAGAAATTGCTCTTCAGAGCGTTTTTGTGCATAGGAGCCCCAGAGTACTTTTGGGGCGTAAATGGCAGACTCCCTGGTGACGAGCTGCAGCTCTGCTCCAGCTGACTCTCCTCTCCCATGGCGTCTATCTCCCCCCCCCACGGGAGGTCCAAGCACGTCTGCCTGATCGCTCTCATTTACACACACGCTGAGCTCAGGAGGTAGAACATAGCTAGGTCACAGTGTGTGTGTGTGTGTGTGTGGGGGGGGAGGGGGGGGAGGAGGAGTGTGGGGAGAGGGGGTTTAAACAGAACCCTGTGAACCCTTTAAGTGTATGTGTGTTCAGTAACGTAGGCGTGTGTGTGTGTACGGTGTCACTATGACAGTAACCGAGGGGGGATTGGAACATAACCCTATGTACCCTGTGTCTGCATGTGTGTACAGTAACCTGTGCGTTACCTGGGGTCGGGGGTGTCCCGTGACCAGACACTGCAGTTCCAGAGTCTCTCCCTCTCTGATGGTGTACACTCTCTCTGTGTAGCGCTCCTCCTCAATGTTGCAGGCGTGGCCAGAGTGCACGATGCGCACTGTGGGGGGCGCTGAGGAGACAGGAGGGCAGGTCAGAGGGCAACACGTGGACCAGAGGGCCCCAGAGGACATGCTCACGGGCTTAGAGAAAAAACGCTGTAAAACAGGCGATGCATTCAGATGGGAGGAAGTACATTTGGTCATTTAGTAGACGCTCTTATCCAAAGCGACTTACAGTAAGTACAGAGACATTCCCCCGAGGCAAGTAGGGTGAAGTGCCTTGCCCAAGTACACAACGTCATTTTGCACGGCCAGGAATCGAACCAGCAGCCTTCTGACTACCAGCCCGATTCCCTAACCGCTCAGCCACCTGACTCCCCCAGTAGCTACTCCCCCAGTAGCTACTGTCAGGCCTAAAGAGTTTCCATTACCTGTAGGTGTAACTCCAGTCTAAAGTGTTAATATGTGAACTCTCCATGACACGAACACTGCGAGATGCTACGTGAATATGTTGTGATTCATCACACCTCTCGCACTTAGCAACGCTGTACTCGCATGCTGGGTGATTTGCTCATGTTTACTCATTTACTCTTACATAAATACAGTCAGGATATTTGTCGTCAGGTAAAAATAACTCACTGGTTTCATGTGACTTATGTGGTTGCGAATTATACCCAGGAGATTGAAAATGGAGATTGTTCCATTATAAATTTCTACCTCTGAGCAGCAGAACAAACGGTCAGACAGACAGGCTGGAGACAGACAGACAGGCAGGAGACAGATGACAGACAGGCAGACAGGCAGGCTGGAGACAGACAGGGGCAGGAGACAGACAGACAGAGAGACAGGCTGGAGACAGAAAGACTGGCTGGAGTCAGACAGACAGACAGACAGACAGGAGACAGATGACAGACACACAGGCTGGAGACAGACAGAGGCAGGAGACAGACAGAGAGACAGACAGACAGACAGGCTGGAGACAGAAAGACAGGCTGGAGTCAGACAGACAGACAGGCAGGAGGCAGTCAGCAGCAGCTCCAATCATCCCCCTTTATAAAGCCTCTCTCCCAGGGCTGCTGTAATATCCTGCTGCTCTACCTGCCGCCCTGGCAGCTCTTCCAGGGGACCGAGCCAGACTGCAGGAGTGTGCTCGAGATGAGCCAAATATCATGAGAGGATTGATGGTGTGAAAGTAGGCCTCCACTGAGACGCTCCCCCTATCTCAGGATATCAGCACACGGGAATAGCAGGAGAGAGAGAGGGGAGATGTTTAGCTACGCAGTGTCAGTCCACTGTAAGGGAAGTGCCAAATGAACCATACACACAACGCAATCAGTTATGCTAATTGAAAGCAAGAAATTCCAAAAATAGCTTAACAAGCTAAAGGTTAGCACAGCTCTGCTGGATGTGACTACAAAGCAGAGTATTCTTCCTCCTCTTCCTCCTCTTCCTCCTCTTCCTCCTCTCCTTGTGCCAGCTGCCTGCCTCCTTCCCTGTCCTACTTTCCTCTGTTCTCTATTTATAGAGAATGAGACTCTGCTCCCCCAGATGACTCCACTAATATGCCTTCCTGTGATGCCAGGCTTTCTGATGCCCGTGCCTCGCGCCACTCTGCGCCAAACAGGCCCCGGCGAACACCATGACAACCAGTTCCCAGCGTGCACCTCCTCAATTTGAGCCATTTCCATTGGTTTAGGGAGTGAGAAGTGGCATATGGTTGAGGCCGAGCATATGGATCAGTAGAGGTGGAGTGGGATTTGAATAGGTGAACAGAGACAGGGAGGAGAGGAGGAGGAGAGAGGAGAGGTGAAGGGAGAGAGGAGAGGAACAACTGCATCTTGCTGTAAGCCGTGTGCCATGTGTACAGTACGTGAGAGCTGTCGATGACTGAAAATATGTCCTGGATGAAGCAGCTTTTCGGAGTCTAAGTGAGAATCAGAGCAGTGCTCCTGTAGGCTCTCAGTAGGTCAACACTATTTCTCTCTGGTCCCCTTCTGTCCAGCTGTGGATGTGAAGCTAGTGTTATACACCAGTCTTTGTCCTGCTGTTGTACGGGCCCAGCAGCACAGCGAATCAGAGAGACCAGGCTGCACGCTGGTCCAGGAATTTGAGTTACCCCATCCAGCCTGCCTTACCACACCTGCAGTACCTACCAGCTTGGCTCCAACAGGCTGTACACCAGGACTTACACCTACACCAGGGAAAGCTTAAAGCATTAGAGCTCTCCTTGGCTCCACTGTCCAGACATTCCCACTAAACCAGGCTTTACACTGCTCCTTTGAGAGGGCATGGAAACATCTCCCCTGAACCAGGCGTGAGACCAAGCCCAGGACCTCCCAGGCATAGTGTGGGTCTACTGCAGTTCAGGAATTAGACCTCCCCCAGGAAGATTACGTCGTGGATCCATATTGTGTTCACTTTCCTTTAGTTCCATAATCCTTCCATTTCCTAATTCATGGAAAAAAGCCCCTCGCTGTTTACATGATTTTTGCTCAGAGACAATACCAGCGATTAGACTTGTCCCAAGCCACATTGCTTGACTAGCCAGGGGCAATTAGGAGACGTGTTAGTGTGTGTATGCATGAGTCTGTGTGTGTACACTGTACAGTGTGTGTGTGTGTGTGTAAGTATCTGTGCTTGTTGTGACTGATTAAATTGCTTTCCACTCATAAAGATCTTATGGAATTTAGCTGCAAAACGCCTCATAACTTTTCATGACCACTGCACTGATTCCCCTGAGAAATCAAAACAAGGAAAGCTTGTTTCTCAACGGCACCATTGGCCGTCCACGTTGATTGACTACCTGACGATCTCCCAGTTTCAATATGAAATGGCACCGTTCTAGAACATGAATACCTTTCTAGAACATGAACGCCATTCGGAGAGATGTCAATGCCCTGCTGTAGGAGCACAGCCATACCAGGGGACAGGTGTGGGACAGGTGTGCCACAGTCAGACAGACGCTGCAGACCTGTCACCTGCGGCGGGGACAGCTGCAACTCAGCGGGAGTCTCCTTCTGGAGCAGGTAGCGTGGCTGCACCTCGCCCGCACCCCGCCCGTACCCCGCCCGCACCCCTCCAGTCCTCAGCTTAGTCTGCTGCTGGGGGGACCCGGCGCTGCTGCTGCTCTACCTGAGAGACAGCCTGTCTCCAGGACCTCCAACATTTAGCGGTCAGATACACTTAGCCGGTCTCTCCACCATGTCCCAGGCGGCAGCAGCTCGCTGTCTCCCCACTCAGCCCAAGGAAGATGCACGTCTCTCCCTCGCTTCTGTGCATCCGAGCTGCAAAGCTGCCTTCCGAGAGCAGGAAAATGAGACGAGTGGAGGGGGGGGGGGGGGGGGCTTTGGTGCAGGTTGAGAACTAACATTTGTAAGGCTGGAGAGATGAGAATGTTACCCAGCATGCACCAGCAGCGATAATCCAGTCAAAGTTTTAAGCCCCATAAAGAGATTTCTAGCAGAATACAGAGCAGTGGCAGGGAAATGGGTTTGCGTCACACACCAGTGATCTAACTGTTTGTTCAACAGATTTCCCTAATTCCATTTGATTAGTTTGTGTAAAACATATATACAGCAGGCTTGCTAGCAACCTGGGGCCTTGCTCTCTGCATCGGAAAAACACATAAAACTAATTAGCATATAATTGCTTCAAGATAGCATCAGACAATGTATGGCCTTTTGACTTAAATAAAAAATCATCTTAACACAGCTACTACAGTGTGTGCGTGAGAGTGTGTGGTTGTACTGGACAGTAAAATAACATAATGAATGGACTGGTCTATGACGGTTATCAGTGGCTCAAGGCTCTCCCCGCCAACACAGCCCTCCTCTCTATCTGCTACTGTGGTCCGAAATAGCGCATGATCATCACCTTCTCAATAGACAGTAAATTGCGAGATGAAAACGAGCTAGTTTCTGTTGTTATTTCCTCCCTAACACAGCTATATCTGTCTGTCCACCCTCCATTATCCCACTCTATACACCGCCTGTTCTGCTGGGGAGCACACTGAGTTATCCCAGTCCAATTACACACACACACAAAATTGCACACACAAACTGAAACGCACACACTCACACAACACCCTGGGTCAGAGTGTTATCTTTATGTTCCCATCATGCACAGGGGTGAACTGAAGCTTAGGATCGCTGACACAGTGCAGGTAAAACCTTGTTACCGCAGGCCCAAAGGAGCCGGTGAGGCTAGAGGAGGAACCAGCTCATGTGGGCTGCTGTGATGGAGGATGGTAGCAGAGGAGCAGGTAGAGGAGCAGGAGGAGGAGGTGGAGGAGGAGGAGGAGGAGAAGAAGGAAAAGTAAGAGGAGGAGGAAGGAACGCAAAAGGAAGAGAAAGGAGAAGAGAAAGAGAATAATAAAACAGCGTACGAAGGCGGAAGAGAAGGGAAGGAACGGACGGACGGAGAACAAAATTGTGAGGAAATGGTGGAGGAGTAGCCCTGTTGGTAATGTAGGACTTTAACACTGTGAGGAAGTGGTGGAGGAGGAGCCCTGTTGGTAATGAAGGACTTTAACACTGTGAGGAAGTGGTGGAGGAGGAGCCCTGTTGGTAATGTAGGACTTTAACACTGTGACACCACAGGAAGGATGACTCACCCTGACAGACACCCAGTCGTCAGGACAACTGTCACTCACTCTGCCATCTCCACTCAAACAAGCACACATGCTCATCAAATTGCACACACACGCTCATTATGACAAACGCACGTGTGTACTTACTAACTCAAACAAGCACACACTCACAAAGTCAAATACACGCACACACTTTAAGTAAAACAGAGAGAGAGAGAGAGAGAGAGAGAGACAGAGAGAGAGAGAGAGAGAGAGAGAGAGAGAGAGAGAGAGAGAGAGAGAGAGAGTGACAGGTAGAAAGGGGAGACTTGGAGGCACAGAGATCTGTGACCACAGCTGACTCCAAAATGAGTTGATGTGATTGCTAACCTCAACACATTTCCTATTTGTCTCGGTCTCTCTCTCTCTTACACACAACACACACACACGCATGCGCACACACACACACACACACACCCGTCCTGCTGTGTCGCTGCCTAAGCTGCGGGGACATTTCTGCCTCCAATCAATAAATGGAACCGGAATTGTTTAAATATTTTCTCTCCCCTCATACATAATTCATCGATGTTTGGCAGAGCAGCTGAAGAGAGATGAGATGAATGGTGATTCTGTCGGCAAGACATGTTTCCTCCCTGTGGCGAGAGTGATAGGAGTCAATACCAAACACTTGTGCAGTGTGGGGAGATAAAAGGCTTGTGAGAGGGACAGATTGGGTGCGAGTGTTGGAGATCCAGGGGGATCCAGCGCATGGATAATAACCCGCGTGTCCTTGGCCATTCTCTCTTTAGACTCTTCAACAACACCTGGCATTCCAAACCACAAAAAAACATATAATCTGAAACAAAAAGCGCAGATGTTGTGGATGCTTGTGTGTAGGTGTGTGTAGTGTGTTTGTGTGCGTGTGTTCAGTTCTGTGTGCGCATGCACACGGCAGGGGGCCTACACTAGCTTTCGCTGTGTGTGTGTGTGTGTGTGTGTGTGTGCATGTGTTCATGTCATAAGCACCCCTGTGTATGTGTAAGTGGACATAGTCTAGCTAAGTCCCCTGTGTGTCCACAGTACAGTGGAGCCACAGATGGCAATCAGCTGGTGTGACCCTGCTGTTGACCTCAGCAGAGCTGAATGAGAGAGAGAGAGAGAGAGAGAGAGAGAGAGAGAGAGAGAAAGAGAGAGAGAGAGAGAGAGAGAGAGAGAGAGAGAGAGAGAGAGAGAGAGAGAGAGAGAGAGAGAGAGAGAGAAGATTGAGGGAGGGACAGAAAAGAGGGAGACAGAGACAGAGGGGAATAAAGAAAGAGAGGGAGAGAGATAGAAAGAGAGGGAGGAATAGAAAGAGAAAGAGGATAGGAATAGACAGCGATGGAGAGAAAGAAAGGGAAGGTCAGAGAAATGCAAAAAGCAAAACGTGAGATTTATTAAAAGTTTACTGTAATTACTGTGAAGAGAGTGTACCCAAGGTAAAATCAATATTGTAACCGTTGGAGTCAAGTTTTGCAACTAAAGAAAAATGCTAAAAAGAAAGACGCTGATATTTCTTGGCTAATTGGACGTGCTTCCCTCTCTGTTCAGAGTATTAAAATACAGTTTGCTCTCATCTGATGGTTTTTTGCTTGAGCGTATTCAAGGCCTCGCGTCTGCCAGGCTGTATGCCACTATGCTGAGAGAAGGGAACAGTGCTCTGTAGAGACGCTGGCAGATGACAAGCTTTGATGCTAAATCAGACTCAAATATTGTAGCTGTTCTTGTACCATAATGAGACAAGGGACATGAGCCAGCTCTCACACTAACAACCGCCCCATACAGCAGTCCTGTCAGCCTGATACTGGTGATCAACACACAACTAGAGGAGACTGGAGTCTGGGGGAACAACAACGTGATGCTGGGACTCCAACAGAACAATTAATTAATTGATTTGTATTCAGTTCCGTCCCATTCGGATCTCTTCTGCGCTGTTCTATTCTTTTCTGTTCGGATTTCTCCTTTCTTGTTCTGTTCTATTTGGATTTCTTCTATCCTGTCCTGCACCTCTGTTCTCTGCAGATTGCATCATGCCACCATTTACGGTACTTAGTGCTTCATCTCTACAGTTGTAGCGACTGTTAGCTAGCGTTTCAGAGAAGAGGAGTCACGTTGACTGTAAAGAAGCTCTGCACTGATGTTGCCAACACATTCAGAATGTCAGTGTGCTAGCGACGAGGTTGGAGGAAAGATGTGAACACAGCTGCCCAACCTACTCACACACACACACATACACACACGCGCACTAACCGTCAAAGTGTCAGTGTTTAACACCTCTTGGGCTGACACACATCATGATAAGATGTGGGAAATAACTTGAGGCTGGGAGGAGCCAGAGTTGGACATTTGTGATCTGAAACTGTCGGCCATCATCTTCCATCAAGCTCAGAGCAGAGGACTCTGGTAGGCTACACCACACAGGGACTATCTATCAGGTTAATTGTGATCTGGCATGTTGATCGAAATGAACACACATATACAGTAAACATACAAACACACACAGAAACAAAAGCATGCATACACACACACACACAGACAGACAGAGCGAGCGAGAGAGACATAAGCACACACACATTTCCCTTGAGCTGTGCCCAGCAGTGGGACAGCCAGCCATCCTCCAGGCACTCTGTCAGGACTGTGAGGCCTGGGCCAAGGCTGGGGAGGATGATAGAAGATGTGATCTCAGCTCCAGCCTGAAGGCAGACAGCAGCGGACAAACACATTCTGTACATGATCATCAAGTCTCAATCATCTCATATCTTTGTATCCTTCATCACTGGGTTGTCGGCTACATGGCCTTGGATGCCCCCCACCTCCCCCTCTCCAGCTCTCATTCTCTTTTTCCACTATATTTTCACCCACTCCGCCTCTGTCCCTTACTAGTACACACTCTTACAAATTCACCCACTCCCCCCCTCTTCCCCACTCCCTCCCTCCCTCTCACCCTGAGCAGCATGTGAGCCTCTCGTATTGGACACCTGGAGCGATCCTCTGCACTGCCGCATCACCGAGGCCACGCCTCCCTGTTTACGTAACCAACACAACCTATTTCAGGAACCCGTAATAACAGTTGAAAGGTAGGGAGCAAGCAGAGGGGTCGAAAAGTTCCAACTGAACGACTACGTAATCCCATTTGCATATGAAATGATTTTTGTTTGCAGTGTGTGAAGGCTCGATGGCTCAGTTCCGGAACCGAGGCCTCCTCTGATTCGACGGAAAACCAGGTGGTCATTAGTTATTCATCGTCCAAGTTTTATTTTTGTTTGTTAAACAAAGAAGAAGAAAAAACAAAGAAGAAAAGTACGTGTGCAGATGCAGTACTGCTCACTGAACCCTCAGCACCGAGGGGCAGTTTGCCATGAAAATGTGTATTTGATTACTCTAATAACCTCTACTAGTGTAATCTCATCCCGGCCTTGCCGTGGAGCTGGGCTGCAGCGTAATTGGAAGCAATGAGACAAGTCATGCAGGAAATAGACCTCCTCTAGAACATGTTAGGAGCATCCAACCAGGAATTGATACTGCAGCGCATACACACACAGACACACACACACAGTATACATACAGCACCCATGCACCACATTCAAACATATACACCATAGACCGTCATGCAGAAAGGCAGCCAGTGACAAGATTGCACTGTTCATCTTGCATGACGAGTGCATGTGTGTGTGGGTGGGGAACACAAACACATGACACACCCAGTCAGGTGGAAGATCTACATTTCTCTACAGTCATCAATTCAATGTCTCTCATCACCTCGTGTGAATTGGGCAGCCTACTGCATCAATGGATTGCAGTGAGGTCTATTGTGAGGAAGGTCAGTAGCTGCAGGAATGAAACCAGTCTTATCACGCTGTGAGTAACAACCTTTAACTTCAGCTCACCGGCTAGCCTACTAAACCCAGACCTGGAATGGCTAGCAAGCTGACTCTATCAAGGACACTCTGGAAAGGACGGGCTGTCACGTCTTCCACCCCCACCCCCCTCCTTCCACCCTAACTTCTTTCAAGCCGCTCGTTGGTTCTTGTTTTTCCATCTTCTCAGGAGAGTGGCTGGGGGTCAGAGCAGGGATACTCATCACTCTGGTGTCTGTTTGCATCCACTCAGGCTCCGCTAAAACACTTTTACTAGTGCAGCCCTGGGAATAGGCTGTGTGTGTGTCTGTGTGTGTACAAATGACTTCAATTAGAGAGAATCTCTGTAAAACAAAACTTTTAGTAAAACTGGAACAAGGGGATTGTACATGGGTTAGGCCTACTGTTTCGAAAAAGACGTACTGAACTGAACCCAGGTCTTTCTCACATTCAGGACATTCACTTTGCTTAAACCAGGTCTTATGAATGGGTGCTGGTGGATGACTGCTCTGCAGGTGACAGGCAGGGTTATCATCCTTGAGGGTTATGAGCCTTGTCACCGAACCACCTCCAATGCACATAAGGACACAGATTTGTGTGAGGATACATCATTTAACTTGACACAATGAAATTGTGTGCCCATGATAATCTTCTTAGCATATGTGGGCCAACACCACCACGTTGGTGTTGTCCTATATACAGACTTCATCTCATTAAACTCCTCCTATCAACATTTCATGTGCTGAAATTCCCAGATCCCTGCAGCTGAATGTGCCTCCCAGTTCAAGACAGCTCAGCACAGCAGCATTGGAGAACTACGTCTATGCTTCCTACTGAATAAAACAGGGATCAATCTACAGTGATACAGTCATGACTGCTGTCTCAGTGTACTTGTGTGATCTTGCGGGTCATGGGCCTGTCTCACACACACTTGCACGCGCACACAGGTGTCTACCACACAAACAAACATTTCCCCATCACTATTCATGCCTTGTCTGTTCTATTACGTGCCTCATGAAATTGCAGCATACTTAATACAGAAAACAAAGTGATAAAACTGAGAGAAACAGAAACCATATTCTAACGGCCATTAATGAGACCTGCATACAAAGAGCTTTCATTGATAGCTTATGCCAGCCATTCCCAACCTTTTCCACTTCGAGGCCCACTTGCATACCTCTAATATTTTTGTCGTAAATGTATTTGAGCGATCAAAGAAGACAGTGTCCATCAGCGCCACAGTAAGCACACAAGAGAGCAAGTCTAAGTAACTACCACCGTTCATATAGTTCCATATAACATGACTTTAAATAGCAAACTGCTATATTTGGCTATGCACACGACAGTGCTACGTATATGGTGGGAAATGGGCCAGGTCTAGAACTTCCGGTAAAGTTAGAAATGTGACTTTTAATAACCAGAATAGGTTGTTACATGTTACATTATCCATAGGGAACATGACAGACCAATTGTGTTTGTGTTAACATAAACGACTAGCAAGCAAGCTAAAACATGTTAGCTAGCTCGCTAGCAAATGTCCTTACTGAGTTAGATAAACCTTATACCTTTGTAGTTTTGTTTCCCTATCGCTTGAAGGGCAGCAACAGAGAATCCTATGTACATTGTTAATTGTCATTTAGGAAAGATAACCCGAACTACCCGAAAAGCATTTGTGTGTGAGAATGGAGAAGTAACGTAACTGCTCGCTGCTTTAAGTTTTTGACATGGCTTATGCAATATGCGGAAGTAATGCATACAAATTATAATCATGAACCAACATTATAAAGTATAATTTATTTATTTTTGCATATTTTTGTTTTCATTGGTTTTGCAGCCCACCTGCATTACCCTCGCAGACCACTAGTGGGCCACAGGTTAGGAATCGCTGACCAAGGCTCTAAGGTTCTCTCTGCAATTAAGGCTTTGTATATTGCTCCCCCCCCCCCTCCTTTCTATCCCTTCACTTGCAGCATTATGAACAGCCCTTTCTGCTTGATTTCCATCTTGTGGGCTATAGAAGCAGGAAGAGTAGGACCACTGGCCCTGGGGTATCATAGTGGAACAGCTACAACATTGTACCACTAAACAAACCACTACCTCTATTTATAGATATGCGTTGACATGCAGTCCTTTGTCAGGTATAAACTCTGAGCAGCTATGCAGCTGGGGTATAAAACTACAGTGATTCAGACTACATATTGTTCCCCCCAGATCTAATTAGATGTCATATAGCCACAACATCCAGAATGGAAAGCAGATGGCGGTTATTCGGAAACGAAGCGGAAAGCACACTACTGTATGACTGTGTAGGGCAAGTTATTGTAGCTTACAGGGTCTGCCCAGGGTCTGTGAGGAGCAGATCCAGTAAACTAGCCCTGGTATAGATACACAATGTCTCCCGACAGGCAGAGAGAAATCACTGGGAGAGAGAGAGAGAAAGTGAGAGACAGGGAGAGACAGGGAGAGAAAGAGAAATAGAGACAGAGAGAGTGAGATTGAGAGAAAGAGAGAGAGATAAGGATGGTCAGAGAGTCACGATGGTTCTAGGAAAAAGATATGCAATGCAGTGTTCATAGGGTCTGTCAGATGTAGCCTGTAGCACTGTAGCCATCTTGGCTCTGGGTCCTACGTCCATAGAATATCATTCAGTACGAACAACGGGTCTGTACTGTAGATCCTACCCTTCGGAGATGTAGGCCATTGGACCAGCTTTCTGTTCTACAGCCTGTGTAGAGATTAGCCCACCCCAGCACAGCCCACAGCTAGCAGCAATCTGCCACACTACATCCTCATTAACACACATTAACACTTATTAACACATATTAACGCACTCCCGCTCAATCTACAGCTAATAGCTTGATCAGCACAGAAACAGGGGGGGGGGGAGACAGACAGAAACTAAGCATGATGAAAAACATAGACCAAGACAAGAGAGAGAGAGAGAGAGAGAGAGAGAGAGAGAGAGAGAGAGAGAGAGAGAGAGAGAGATATGAAAGAGACATGGGCGATGAATGAAAATGTCTTGAGAAGCCTCATGAAGTGCGTCATCAAAATTATAGCAACAGGCCCTTGCAGACTCAAACCGTAAGTGTTGGTCTTGTTTTACAAGAGCGTGTCATGTTCAACTATCCCATACCCCGTGTAGTTGATTCTCAAGGTTTTGTAAAAGGGGCTACTGTCAGCACAATCGAGGAATCAGAGAAACACAGAGCTTATAGCCGGGTTTAAACGCTGACGTTGCTGTTTTAGGAATATGGGTGTATGGTTTGATATCATCCTAATCCGGGAGTTTGGGATTATCTTGATCCGCTGGCAAGGTTATTCATCCTCCAACCGATGACCTGTCGTGGTGACGCTCTGCGATGCCGAGGCAGCTCGTCTCTGATCTCTGAAAGATGCAGTGACGTAACCATGTTTACCGTGACATGGCGGTGACCTGGTGTCCCCCTGTTTAGTATACCGGTGTGGAAAGGCTAAGGTAATGAGAGATGAAGGGTTATTCTGTTTATGATTGGTCAGAGATGATGTGCTGAACTATCTGATTAGTCAGAGCTGATGTCATGTCCTGTAGCTGAGTTGCCATGATGGGTCAGATGATCTTATTGGTCCGAAGTGAGTCAGACTGTGACTGGTCAGATATCAATGTCGGTCTGTATCTGACTGTTTAGAAATTGATATTTTACTTATGGCTTCTGCAAAAGTAATTACCCCTGGAAAGAAAGAACCAGGCTAAAATTGACCTGACTAAATAAACGTTTAACAAAAAAAGTTTTTAGAAAAAAAAACTACAAAAACAGGTCTGAGCTGGCAGGCAATTTTTCATGTAGAACGTGTTTCTGGAGGTGGGCCAATCATCCGTTGGACACCAGGCATGTCATCATGGTTGACTGCTTTTCAATGGCCTCTAATGGGCAGAGCCATCCAGCGCACTAGGCCACCCTGAACTCCTGACTCCCTCCTCAGATTCTGCAGCAGAGAGAGCAGTGTTCCACATCTGAATGGTATCATGATTTGGATACGGAAACCTGCAGAGCTACAGCGTGGAAACAGACAAATATTACACCAGGATTACTGATAAGAATATCTGACTCAGATTATATTTTCACAGGGGAAGAGGATGACTCATCAAAAACGGTTGATATGGAAGGCTCTGTCGAGCATTGTGACTGAAGCTTCTCCTGCACAACCCTGTGTTATCAGCCTGGCTCACCAAACCCCCTTCTTATTCCAGTATGTCTGATATAACAGCTGAGGGTCTGTTTGCAAGTATATTATACTGTACATATATACTTGGACACGTATAAGCATTTCACTGTCTAGATTACACTGTCAATATATATCTGACAAATAAAACATTTTCTTATCATAAAACCGTAAGCAACACTGATGTAATACTATACAATTGTGGTAAAAAATAAATATATTTAGTGACCACTACAACACTGGTTTGCATTAAATTGTCAAGTTTCTCTAGCAGGTCTTCATACTGTATGTATGTCTCAATGTAAGGACTGCAATTGTTATCCTCTACTACCCTGGGGGACAGGTATGGTTCCAGGTAGGAATACTGACAAGCGCGTCCCTCCTCACTGTGCTACTGTATGTTAATGTTGTTGTTGTTGGTCTAGAGAGCCAGTACCCACTGCTCCGCTCTGCACTCCTCTAAAACCAGATATAATGAGCTTTGGCTTAACCTGCTGGACACCAGATGCTGCGATTAATGATTCCTTCACACAGCTATCTAGGATGTGTGTGTGTTTGTGTGTGTGTGTGTGTGCCTCCATTTGCATGTTCTCTGAATAATGATGGTGTCACAGAAACACCAACAGCCTACCAAGCCTCCTCACAATGCCCTGGACCAAACCACGGACAAACACAAAGAATAGGGTGCTTTCAGTCTACAATTCTGGTTAAATTAAAGTTAATAAACAAAGGTCCCAACTGTTTCCATCTAAGCACTGTCACCTGTGTCACAGTGCTGTCAACTCCACCTAGTGTCCTGCAGAGTCCAGGGTGACAGTCTCACCCCGGGAGGCTTGTCTCAGGCTCACACACAGGCTGTATGTCACCTTCCATCCATTAACTGGCTCACACACAAGCACTCGCACAACGCACACACACAAATACCAAGAGTAATTAACTTACACACACACACATGCACAAAGACACACAAACACATACACACACCACCACTCACAGACAGACATTGACCCTGGGACATCAGAGTGGCTCTCCTCTAGATTGAGAGGCTGGAGGATCTCTAATCTGCCACTGGCCTCTGCCGTCACAGTGCACTGACTGCCGACCAATCATTTGGCCTAATCTGGCTGTTGATAAAACATCCATCCCGCTCTCTTTCTCTCTCCTATTCTCCCTTTTCTCTCCCTCCCTCCATTTCTCTTCCTCTCATTCTCCTTTTTCTCTCTCCCTCTCTCTGACAGATGGGATCCTGAGGCCAGAGAATGCCATTATCCAGCCTGTCCAGATTAACCAGACACAAATGAGCAGATCAGCTCCACCACACAATACCTCTCACTGTCTGCCTTCCTGCCTGCCTGTCTCTCTATGTGCTGGCTGCCCGTCGGTCTATCTGTCTGTCTGTCTGTCCTGTTAGTTTGTCTGTCCGCCTGGAAAAAGCTTTTTTTCTTCATACTCACTTTCATTTCATACATTCATGTCAATGTCCAAATACAGTACTTTAGCAGCCCTGTATCAGCCCATCGTTTATATTTCAGAAAGGTTTGATGTGGAGGCGGCAACAAAACCACACCAGTGGTGTTCTGTATGTATGGTCCATCAACAGCACAGTTGCAGACCTACACAGCACTCTACAGTATATGTAGTCGGCAGTCTAGTTAAAGTCAGCCTTGATTGGTTTCGCTCACACATAAACACACACACACATGCACACACATTCCTCAGTATCAGCACCAGGACCACTAGACCAGTGTACCAGGGGCCTGTTGTGTAAGAGGCCTATATTCCAGCCAGTGAGGATCCAGGAGGAATGCATATGTAACACATTAAGGTTATATAATTGCGTATCATAACAGTGCTGATTTCTCACCAGATGATAATTATCTGTGGAAGAGAACCAACAAACAGACAGCAATAAGGAACAAGCAAATAGAACCAACTCAGTACAGTATATGAGTTTGGGCTGTAGTGTGTGGCCTACCATACAGTGCGCACCCTGTAATATAATAACTCTGTAAAGACCTACAGTGTATCACACACACACACAAACACACACGCACCGAACCCACTAAGATGCAGGCCTTGAAGAGATCCGCTACACCAGCTGACCTGCAGGACTTTGAATTCAAAATGGATATAGGACAAACTAACCTGTGTCTGTGTGTGAGATGTACAGTGCCCTGAAGCTCCAGAGACCTCTCTCTCCACAGCACATCCAGATTATTTCCATCAAAACTTGGATACTGTTCAGCAGGAATGGGATTCTGGAAATGGCTATACTTAGAAGCGCAGCTGAGAAAATCTTTGATAAGAACCGAACGTGTCATTTTCTCACAGGCCCTTGAATTGTTCAACATTCTATTATTAAATTCTGTCTGCTGCCTGTTTGTCTGCCTGTCTGTTTACCAGTCTGTCTGTCTGGCCTATGCTATGCAGTCTGTGACCATACATCTCTGTAATCACTGCAGCTCCTAACCCTGAGGAAGTGACATGTGTTTTAATAAATCATGATAATGGCCAGGCAGGGGAGGCATTAAGGACTCAGTCTGCATCAACAATGATTGTCTATGTTTGGCAGAGAGCCTCTAATGTATGATTACAATAAAAACATGCATGAGTAACTTGTTTACGGTCCATCATAAGCGCTTTATGCATTGCACTAGCTGTCGGTCTGAAGGAAGAGAGCTGAGGGACATGTAGACTGCTCAACCTGCCATGATGCTGAGTCAGCGAGGAGGAGGACCAGGGGAGGATGCAGGCTTGGGGGGTCCAACCTCCCCCACCCACCCACTCACTCAGCACACAGAGGCAGAGCCTGGGAGAAGACGCAGGACGCTCCACAGCAGAGGCCATGACTCCTGCTACATGCTGCCTACTCTTCAGGCTATTAGCTAAGTGAAGGTGACAAGGGAATTGTGTTGTCGTTTTTTTTACGGTTAGAAGTGTGGATGATGCCCCAGAAGCAAAGGCACACTATTATCCTGTAGGAGATGACATATGTGTGTGTTTTTTTATGTTTACGTTGAATCATTCTCCTTGGTTCCTTTGTTGAGGGGCACAAGAGCTGACCTGTGTAGAGAGCGGACATATCTGAGGACCACTGGGAGACATAGTAGCAGGTGGGAAGACTGCTGGTGGGGGTCAGCTCACAGTCATGCAGAACGTGAGGCAGGGAGGAAGAGAGGCATGGAGGTGACAGGGCAAAGAGGCAGTTATCTGCCACTCTCCCCGATCAGCATTCATTAAGTCTATGATTCCAAGTCAAGGAGTAGTTCTGAAAATGTCCTGTGTTCAAGGTTCACTTCAGAAGCTGTACTTTTGTTTCCATGCTGCCTAGACACACAACTCTGACTCTGACTGTGGCTGAAGCGAGCTGATAATGATGATTTACAAAATGTTCTAGTACCAACTGACCCCATTATCCCATATATATTTTATTTTTTGTTGTTTTTAAATGCCATGTTAGACTAGGCCAGAATACAGCAGCAGGTTGATGTTATAAAACAGACAAAGGTTATGGTTACAGGGGTGTGGATGTGACCTTTGAGAATCTAGGATCCTCATTGGCTGATCCAGGCAGGACCTTCTCTGCTCTCCCCAGATGCCAGCTCCGACTCCCCACTGTCAATGCTACTGTGCAACAACCCTGCTTGTCACTCAGTCAGGTAGTAAATCAGTACAGGTTTTAGGGAATTCCTGATTAGTAAATCCTTTGGGATGTCTTTGTAATGAACCTATGTAATTGTTTTGCGGATCTTCAATGAAACTCATAAGAAGGATGAGGAATGCTATGATCAAAGATGGCTCCCTGTTGTCACGCTAAATCAAAGTGAGGAAGCTCAGCAGCCGTAAGACCCGGGGCCTTCCTAAGTGTTTCCTCAGAGTGGATCTCTTAACTAAAAGTAGCCTAAAATCAGTTTAGTGAAATGTTTAAATGCATATTTATACTGACAGGAGGAAGGATTAGTTGATTATAACGAGAGAGAGAGAGAGAGAGAGAGAGAGAGAGAGAGAGAGAGAGAGAGTAGCATGAACTGATATTACTGAACTGAACTAAGTCTGTGTTGTCGGGAGCTGTTATCTAAAATCTGTCAGTAAACATCCGGATGGTAAAAGAAGCTTCAGACTAATGTGTTTCCTCTCTCCTGCCTTCCTAATCTTCCCATATTAAACCACAGATTATCTGATGCTGCAATACTAGCCCTCTGACGTCTGTCGCTGTAGGGACACACTGTGGTAGGCTGAAGTCCTGTAAGGCTGGGAAAGCTGTGCTTCTTCTGATGCGCCTGACAATAATACATTTTAAAGGCTCATTCCATCATTTCCACAGGCAGACCCAAGGGGGAACACACTGAATCTAAAGAGCACTTGAAGGAAGACCATAATCATCAACATGATTCCCTATAATCGCTCTGGATAAGAGCGTCTGCTAAATGACTAAATGTATAAGCAATCAATGGCTTGGACAGACTGTACTGACAGGATTGAACTGTCAGAAATCAACAGGAAAGTGAGCCAACAATGTGACCCAGAAGAGGTGAACTGATGAGGAGGGTTGGGTGACTCTCAATCATCAGGCAACCAGAAAAGACACTGACTTTAACATAAAAGGTTTTTACCCATTCGATGTCATATTGGCTGCTTTGGACCTATCACAAACTCGGACTATTGGGTTATGCATCATATCCGAGCATAATGGCATTGACGTTCCAACAGGGTGTCAGTAATCAGTGCCTTAGCTGGACTGCACAGGTAATAATGAAACGGGATTGATGCCCCGTAGGTTTCCGTTGTAAACCGGGCACAGCTCTGGTAGTGACAGCCACGGCTGCCAGTAGCATTTGCAGCGGATATCGTTTACGCGAGCTGTGGGTCTAGTCCAATTTAATGGCCGTTGGTCACGGTGGTGCGTGCGTTTATCAGTGAACCTGTGGTTTCAGGCGGAACCCCCCACCTAATAATAGCCTGTAACGGCTACCTGTTGGGCAATGTGGTCATATTTCCATCAAAACGAGGAGATATTGATAATCACTCAGTTCACTAACAGAGGGTAAAGAGATTATTAATTTGAAACATTTAAAAGGCATTCTACACATTTTATAACAAGGTCAATTTGAACGTTTAGGAATTAATTTGCTTACCATATACTCCCTGGCAATGGATGCCCTCCAATAAGACGTTGAACAGCCACAAGAGACCGAAAACTAAACCCATTTTCACGTTAATATCAACATTATCCAATTCCACAGTGACAGGTTCTCTTCGAGTTGAGAGGCTGCTGGTCAGAACAGTCAATTCAAGCTACTTCTGTACCAGAATTCCAACAAATCCGGTTGGAAAACCGGTTGACAAATTTTGAATTTATATCACTTTTTCGACTCTGCCCTATTTTCGACGAGGGCAGTAGCCCATTTGACCGTCCAGCCTTGAATCACAGTGATGTAGCCTACGCACCATACAGTATTACATGTCAGTCATACCGCCTTGGACAGGGCATACAGGTGCCTCAGGACGGTCTCCTTGGTAGTGACATTGTAAAGGAAACAGGGGACGAAAGGCTGGAAATTATGCAGAATTTTGCTATCCAGTGGTCTCTTCGAATGTCCGCTCCCCTTTCACTGAATCCAGCTATTTCCATCACTAAACATTAATGAAAGAAATGCTGATGTCCACTTGTAGGTGCCTCATTCTTAACGGCGCACCGGGAGGCAAGCGAGTCAAAAGGCGCTCCGTGATGCTGTGCCGTTAGTGATGCCTTCATACGCCTACCAAGGAAAGAGAGTGAACTTGTCTTCCTCTGTAGCGACGTTTTCTTTAAGCTCAAGAATCCCTCTCCCGACAGTGCCTGAAACCGGAACGACGAGGCGTCGCTCTATGTCGGTTTTTATATCTAAACGTCTTGACCAGATTTTAATTGAAGAGGAGGATGCTCAGAGACTGTCAGTCACGCTGCGCACTACGTGCAGTACTGCGCTGGAACGAGCCCCCGCTTCCCGCCGACGTCAAGTGCGTGACTCCTCAAATCTCATTTGTATGAGAGGCACTCACGCCGTGAAAAACCGAGCTTGAGAACATGGGCCGAGGAACAATTGTTTTACAAAACGTTAAACTCAGAGCGATGTTGCAGAGAAAACGAAAAAGGATTTTCCAGGTAGCATATTAATACTGTATGATGTCATCTGCAGCATTTAGTCAGGAACTTCCATTTTAATCTTCTTCTTAGCAGATGAGGTTGGCCATGTAACTTGCCTTCTAAATGTGTCGACTTGTTTACTGCTGACCACCAGTGGCTATATACTGACCAGAGGGAGAGCTAGTGCCTTCTGTTCCACACTGCAGTTTGTGTTTGCATGTGTGCATGTGTCTCTCTCTCTCTCTCTCTCTCTCTCTCTCTCTCTCTCTCTCTCTGTGGGTGGGTGTGTGTTTGTGTGTGTGTGTGTGTGTGTGTGTGTGTGTGTGTGTGGGTATGTGTTTGCCACTCTGCACCCATCACAATACATTACAGGAGGACCTGGTTGCCTGCCAGCCCTCACACAATCAGAATAGTGTGGCCCAAAGTAACATGCTGAAAATTGGCATGTGTGTCTCTGACATCTTAGCAGTGTGCAGTACAGTACAGAGTACCCTGACTGCCCTCTTCTGGAGCCCGGAGGAGAGGGAGAGTTGAAGGGCGAGCAGGGAGAAGGAAAGGGGGAGAGAAAAACAACATCTGGGAGCTGAAATGTACTGCAAAATCATTGACTGGGAAGATTCCGGGTGAATTCAGATTAGGATAAGGCCCACCTGCTACAGTTCAACTGTGTCTAGCTTCAGAGATGGTGTCTTCTGGTACATTCTCCCCCCACTATTGTGTTGGTCTTTCACAGCTGCCTATGCCAGCCAATACACGTGTTGCTCTGAGACCACATAATATGATGCACGTAATCTGATCCATAGGTCATAGGTTTCATCCACATCTCTATTTTTCTAAGCTTCTTGCATTCAGAGGTTACTCCCAAGTGAAAGCATGTCCTTGATCACTTTCAAGAACTGTCCGTGTAGAATGAATCTGCATCCTATTTTGTTTTGCTGAATGGTAGCAGTGAATATAAGCGGTGGAGTGAGGAGGCTTCTGATGTTGTTCCCAGCTGAAGGAGACAGTTCAGGGTTCCTCTGCAGCCTCTGCTATGTCAGAGGCACACCTGGGAGAGTGTCAGCAAGCTGCTGTTTATGATAATCTGGAGACTAGCAAATTTGTAGCAGGTGATAAATTAATCTAGATGGGGAGCGAGCTGTGAATCCTGAGAGGATGGAACCTTGCTGTGTCCTTAACAGGGTTATATGTCATCAAGTTGCTTCTTTTCCGCAGTCCGTTCTCTATTCTTTACCTTGAAATGCCTCACCTTGGGGAGGAGTTTCTACTTGAGCCTCCACTGAAGTGAATTTGTTTGGAGGCTATCCAATCTCCTCCATATTCATATTAGCCTTCATCAAATGAGTGTGTGTGTGTATGTGTGTCTGTGTGTGCCCTTAAATCCTCTTTCATAGATTTACTTGCTCACAATTGCATTTGTACAGTACTCCTCAAAGACTATTTGGCTTTTCCACATTCATTGTTTATCCAGGTTTTTCTTAGGTTTTTCTTAGGTTTTTAAAGAGCACTTTAAGCAGAAATCACTTGGCACCATGGACACAAACGATACATAGCAGCATTAACAGACTTAGCACTGTGCAGGCATTGAGATTGTGGTGGTTTCTTGATTATTGGGCAGGGTGGTGATCAGTGGGGTACGCAGAGTAAAGGTCACAGGCCCAAGATGGAGAATCTAGGCCTACGCAGTCTGAACTACACCATAAGAACAGGCTCAAACCAGTGTGATAGATGAGGGCTGGTGGGAGGCTGGTCTGGCAGTCCCAGGATGTGAATGAGTGTGCGAATCTTGAGTAGTGCGGCCTGTTATGAGTGAAACTTGCGTAACAAAGGCTCGCTAGACAGTCAACAAGGCTGTTGGGCAGTGAATGAGGGGGGGTCCAGATAGCTAACAGCTGTAACCGATCAGAAAGCTAGAACTTAGTAAGAGCTAAGAGTCATGTTTCACAAGTGGCAGACAAGGCTCCCCAGAACAGTGAGGAGAAAGGGGGGCCAGGGTGTGTCAGCGTTGGGGTAGACTGTGGTGTGTGCGAGTGTCTCAATAGCAGAACAATAGGGGTCTTGCCAAAGTTTAGAAGGAGAAACCCATAGAGCAGAAGCGAGAGAAGGAGAGATTGAAGATGGAGGACTGGTTAAGCATGACGTAGATGGAGACTGAGAGTGGGGCTGAACTGGGGTTGAGGAGAAAGTATAACATTTAGAAGAGTTCATAAACACTTTAGGAGCCAGGGGATGCACACGCATGTTTGGGGTTGTTATGAACAGGTTGGCCTTGACCAAACTGTGGGAAGAACCTTTTTGAACCTTCTAGAAGGTTGGGAAACAGTATCATGCAGGGCGGGGGATTTTTCCTCTGTCTGTCTATATAATGAAATGTCCAGAGAAATGTGATTGCTTTTTGAACCTTCCATGTACAAGCTACGTTGTGCTGAATAAACCATCAAGCCAACTTGATTTTGAAAGATAGTCCGTCTCTAACTCTATTTTTGAGTATTACCTTCTGAAGAGCAAACTTCTAATCCACAACAAGATCATATTAGGGTATACAGGCTAAAAGATGTTGTAATGTGTACAATTTCTGTTCTGTAACTAATGTCATGGTAGTATACTGTTTTAGTTATGCCATGTTATTTAGATAACATTCATACAATTTAAATTCCTTCCAAGTCCTAGCTTTTGGGGTGAAAATCCATAATTTGAGTTAGACAGAGAAAAAGTATGTGCAAGAGAGAAAGAGAGTAGTGTACTTATCTTAAGAAGACACATATTTGAGCCTCTGTGGTGAAGATGGCAGCCTGGAGGCCTGTTGAAATAGCGGCAGCAGCAATTAGCAGAGCAACAGCTGGGGTGTGGGGGGAGATAAGTGAGACAGGCTGCACCTCAGGGCAATGTAGGGAGGGAGGGGTGAGGAGGAGAGACAGAGGTAGAGAGAGGGAAGTTGAGAGACAAGAGGGTTTTGTTGGGGGAAATATTCTAAACAGTCCTCTTCCGTGTCCTCCTCCAATTCACATTCACATCCTTCCCATCTCATCTACGTTTTATGAGAAACACACGTCAGGGACGTGTCAGTTTAAGGAAAGTTGGAAGAACGTGTGTGGCGATGAGAGTTACAAACATAAGAGCCAGTCGTTAACCACCCTTATCCTGGGCTGTCCTGAGGGCTCTGGGATAGCTCGCCTGCCAAACCTCTCCCTGGCTGTTAGTGTCTGTCCTTGGGCATCTTGACAGCCAGTCGTTCTTTGACTTGGGAGAACACCAGGACTAACACTCTAACACTGGATGGATACGAAGCCAAGTCTGTTTGTCTGCCCATCTGTCTTTTTGTATGGATGTATGTACATGCATGCATCTATGTTTTTTAAGTGTGAGTGAGGATTTTTGTTAGATTGGCTGACCACTATAAGAAGAACCAACAATTACTGCATAAAGCTAGACTGCATTAGACACACTGATGACTTAGCTCCCCCAGACACACATCATTGTGAGGATAAACAGTGTTGAGACAGAGTATTCTGTTTTAATTCTTGGAATTAATTATATTTTAGATTATAAAAAATATTTATTCCATTAAAAAACATTTTGTTAAGCCAGTGAGACCAAGTAACACCAAGTAAGCCAATCAGCCAACCAACCAGAAGCCCATCTAGCAGGTTTGTTGTTCTAGAAGCATCCTGTGATAGTTTAGTATCAGTCAGTAGGCTGGGAGCTCTGCAGCTGCCCTCTCTGCCACTCTAACACGACACACACACACTTACAGCCCTGTTACAGCTCTTTTAACAGCTCTGTAAAGGAGAGCTGGATGGATGGAGAGACTGGGCTGTATAATGATCAGACATTCACAGCCTACCTCCCAGAGGTGTGCTAATTGTCCCCTCAGCTGAAACATGCCCCCCACACCTCAATCCCAGAGACAGTATGCCAATTTCTCCCTCTTCTTAATACATCAATGAGGGAAATGGCCAAACAGAAGACTGCTACCCCAACCTCAATCTGCTTCCCTCACCTTCTGCTTCATCACCCTTCCTCCTTGTTCTCTTCCCTTCCTTCTTACTCCATCCCGTTATCCCACCCCTACTATGTACTCCCTGCTTTGCTCATTTGTCCATGTCTCTCACAACCCACCACTCCTTCTCCACCTCCTCCACCACCTCCTAAGCCTCCTTTACCACCTCCTCCCTCACAACCCGAGATCTTTAGAATTGAAGAGATAGATTCCAATGAAAGGGTTGGTTGAGTCACTCTGCCCCCTTGTGGCCAGGTGATGACGAGCAAGATGTTTATATAAAACACAGAAGAAGATGAGTGGAGGGAGGTGAATAAAATAACAGTGACACTGGAGAAGAGCAGGTTTTATCAGGAGGGATTACGTTCTGTCGAAGAAAATTTCCATCAGGATCCTCAAGGGCCTCCTGGCTACAAGTTAATTAATTTAATGTATGTGGTACCGGAGGAACCTGCCAATGGCTTGCTATTCAGAAGCTACCTGTAGCTTTCAGCATCTCATCACTTGTTAATAATTTCCATTTACACTGTGGTATCTATTTGCTAGTATTTGGACTGACATTTCAAGTTATTAGACTCTCCATATCCTGTGGAGAATCGAGGACAAGCATTGGAATTCACAACAGAGCTTTTAGTGGCGTCAAATCAATTACAGACTGAGAGTGGATTCGGTCACTGCATGAGAGAAAGGAGAATGGCTCTCCACCCCATTAGAACAGTTTAATGGATTTTGGGATGAATTTTGAATGGGACAAGTTGAGAGTGGAAGATAGAAGAGGGATGCATAATTGGAAATCACCTTTGGAAAATTAGAAGGGAAAAACGTTGGTTGCATTAGAGGTCCACATTACTCTAATTTACTTTGTTTAAAGAGTTGGAGAGAGGAGGGATGGAGAGTGGAGGGATGGAAAGAGAAGATGGTAGGTCAGTATCCCCCTGAAGGTGAACATGAGTAAACCAGGAGCCTTTCTATAAATAAATAATTGATGCACACACTTTTGCACTGGCGGATGTCACCCTTCTGTTTGATTTGTGAACAAGGCTAAACAATGAACTGAATCCTGCACATCTCTGTTTCTATCTCCATTCTTGTCCACCAGACAATGTTCTCCTCTCTGATCCCCTACACTTCCCTTTCACTCTGTTCCCTTGCACTCTTCTCTGCTCCTTTCTGCCAGTATACACTCCTTTCTGTTTGCCTTTCTTCTCCTCTCTTCTCCTCTCTTCTCCTGTCTTTTCCTCTCTTCTCTCTTCTCATTTCTTCTCCTCTCTTCTCCTCTCTTCTCATTTTTTCTCCTCCCTCCTCATCTCTTCTGCTCTCTTCTCCTCTGTTGACCGCTCTGCTCCAATGTTCCTCCCATCAACTCCTCACAGCTCCCCAATCTATATTCCTCTCTGCTCATTTATTCTCCCTTTTCTGTTCACCCCTCTCTTTTCTCTTCTCTAACTGGTCTCTGCTCCGTTGCCAAAGGCAGAGTAGACACAGACAGATCTACCCAGAAAACCCCCTTGAGCACTGTCTCTACACCACAGCCACAGCACCATAAGGCAGGGACTCAGGAAAACGATCACTGATTACTGTAAAATCATATATCTTCGATATACTTTATATTTTTGTTGCTGCAGAGATCAGAGTAGCCTAGATTTCATTCACATCTGTTTCTTACAGAAAAGCAATACCTTTCATGTTATCCCTCCATAGTCAAGAATGAAGAAATTCAAGTTTAGAACATAACAAAACAATTCTGTGGAATGAAAAAAATCCTAAACAATATGGAGAAAAATGTTGCTCATTCTTGTACAGAACATTCTGTATCACGCACAGTATAATTCCAAAGAGCGCTTGGGAAGCCTGAGGGTGAATAGGAAAGAAAGAAAGGGTAGTGAAGATGAGACGTATGGGAGAAGGAGGGTTGAAGGAATGAAAGAAAGAAAGTGCGGAAGGGATGTGGAAAGAGAGGGAACTCAGGTCAACAGAGATACTCAGCATATTGTAATAGAGAAGTGCTGCATCCACACTGCAGAAATCATCACATCGTAGCAGATTAATGGACGCCAGTATAAACTACATTACCCCTAGGCTGCTTTGCAGAGTGTTTGGTGTGAGGGGGTGGTGTTGGTAAACTTCTTCCTTAAAACAGCTTAACTTTGGGGATAGGAGCTTTCATGTGCACAAAGCTGTGTCAGCATCTACATTGTATTTGATTCATGTGTGTGTACTGTTACTACTACCAGTACTGTTTGGGGTTTTTTCCATGAAAACCATGGAAACTATCTATATTCTCAAAAAACACCCCAACATAGAAACCAAATAACGTTTCTAATTCTCTATTCTTTACTCTGAGAGCTAGTGAATGCAAGAAACCAAGAGCACAAATTAAAACAATGACCTCCAAACTTCTAAGCAAGAGAGATTTGAATAACATGAAAACCTACAAACATTTCCCATCATGTCAAAGGATCAAAGCCACCCAACAACAGTAGAATACAACAGTGACAGCCAGATACAAGTCTCTCCTAATTGTCTCTTTTGTACCTGGCATCATGTTAGAGATGGCCAGTGAAGGTAAAGCTTTGTCCACTTAATGAAATGCCCAAGAAAAGCTTTCCTGTTCCAGATGTTAATTTAAACTAGAGAATAGGTTTTCTGCTCAATACAGAGAACTGATTCTTGGCTGAACATTACAGGAACAATAGGAACAATTCACTCACTACTGTCACTAATCAGGGACATTCTACTTGCATAGATCAGAGACTGACTGTTTGAGAAGAAGTGAATTAAAACCCATCTCTTTACTTCCTGAAACAACAAGCACTACACTCTTCTAATCTTTCTGCAAGTCCCTTCGGAGAGCACAGCCAATCAGAGATTGTTATTGTTCCAAACAGGTGCATCTGCATGAGCAGTAACTAGTATTTGCATGGCCTTTTTTGTTCAGTGAGTGAATGTGATTTTGTTCCACTGATTAAATGCCCTTCAAAGGGACTGGCTTTCTAGTGTGTGAAAGGTTGTGTAGAGGGAGCAAACAAACAATACAACACAAACAAATCTGCTCTGCATTCTCTATTTTAATGCTGACTGGTAAACTTCACTCACTGCTTCTCTGCCGTCACAGTTCAAATGTATTCTGGGTGGAAGAGAAGGAGGCTGGATGTGATGAACCTTTTATGAACTCTACATCACCATGAAGGAGGAACCAAACAGGATTAGGTCCTTACGTCTTCAAATTCTTTCATTCAAAAGCCACAACCAGTCCAAAAAACAGTGTTCCTTCAGTGATGCTTGACGTGTCCGGTTTAGCATCTTTTAAAGGCTTTGTTGAGGGATTGATACTGAATATCAAATGTTTATTTTTAGTCCAAGGCATCCTTGTGGTCCAACAATTCAATGGCAGGGTCTCTTATCACCTTAGCATGGTCCATAAATCTCCTTTTCTTCATTTGCAAAATTCCTCCACCAGCTTGATCCAGCAGACTTACATGGTAATCGGCAGCAGACCACCTCATAAATATGCTAATGTCTCTTGCTAGTTGTGGTAATTAAAATCCTCATCATGTTCACCATTACAGAATCTATCCAGATCTGCTCTGCCATCAAAGGAATTGAAACTCAGACAAACCGAGAACAGTTGCTCGGGCTGTACATCCCAGAGCTCTAGAGTTTTTGTGCTTCTGTTGGAACTTCTGAAAACTTCAGCTAGCCCAGCAGAATAGGGACGATGGAAATCAAATGAAATGTTCATTGTTTTACTCCCCAGTCACTGGAGTGCCCATAGGCACTTTGCATGTAGATTAGGCGTGCAAAGCTGGTAAAAAGAAACTCAGGTACGTTAGGCTGAAAGACCAGATCTACTCAACTGTATTCAGCAGCCTGCTGTGGACTAATTGTCAGAGGATGACTATTATGACCAGTGCAGCGTGTACATCCACGGCTGCATTGCATATCTTGAATTGACAGTAGACCTACCTTCAGACTACAGAGGGTACGGATCACCCACTCTATCACATGGTCTAATCAGACAGTAGACATAGATCACCCACTTCCGTACCTTAACCAGCCAGACAGAGTGTATGGATCTGATCACGTTCCATAATAGGTCCCAGAGGAGTCAGAAGAGTGATGATGTTTACGTGAAATGGAGATTTAGGTTTGAAGGAGGGGATCTGCAATCATGCATCATTAGGCCCCATTACCTGTGACAAGGTTCTTCATTTGGTTAACTGCAGAGCCAGTTCCATAGAACAGACACTCCCGCTATTAGGCTCCATGTCCAGGTTAATAATGAATAGCTATCTCTGTAATTACACTACGACCAACTAATGGATTGTTTGTATTCCACAACTCAGTTAGGATCAAAATCTGGAGAGTAAACCAGCAATCAACCGATGCAGGAGAAATGAGATTTGTGTGACAGTTACCAGACAGGAGGCTAAAATATTCAAGCTTGCAATAGCAGTGAATCCCCCAATGGCCATTGACGTAGTATGGAGTGAGCTAAGAAGCCGACCATTACGTAAATGAAGTATTATTGGAGTTGTACTAGATCCCTTACATTGCAAGAAATGTAGAAGGATGAACGGAAATTCAAATGCAGTAATTGAGTTTTGATTCGAATCATGTGAAAGCTTGTGCAGAGCTTGTGTTTTTGAAATGATCGATAGGTGTAAACCCCAGAACAGTCATGTAATGAGCTAATGATAAGACAGTCAGTTCAAACCACTAATAGGAACCATTGAAAACAGGATTAGATCAAATCTGAACACAATACGGATTCATTAAAAAGCCTCCGGTGTTAGTTGATACCCGTGCTTGTTCTCATTACCAGGCAATTACAAAGCGACATGACTGGTGATTGATTCCCTGCTGTTCCTTTAGATCTTTCAGATGTTTGAACCTCAGACTGTGAAGCCATAATACAAGGGTTGAGAGAAATTTCAGCATAAAATGTAGAGATGGTTTGAAGCCACTCTCTCTCACGTTGAGATATGTGACTAGGACTGACTCCCAAACTTAATTCTCAGATCACAAGAATGTCCATTGTATTATTATTAGATTATGAAGAGGTCTGTCCATGGATCAATTAACAACAATTTAAGATAATAATTACTTCATTACTTTTATACTGTAATATAATAAACAATGTTTGATCTATAACTTGCAATATTAAGCTAATGAGAACATAACCCTTGGTTATGTCGAGGAGAGAAATATGCCTATCTATTAATTATGTTTCTTGTATCATTGATAAACTGTCATTATGCTGTTTTCTTATGTCTGCATAGCCATAAGTTAGTTCTTTGCAAGGTGTGACTAGGAAAGGCCTGTCACTAATGTAAGTCAGAGGTCACAATATTGCCAAAGTGTATTATGCCAAGCAACTTTGAATGAGGAAAATAGAAGAAGTGACAATGCAATTTCTAGGAGCCCTATTTGAGGACCTAAACAAAAGTTATCTAGCATACAGTGTCCTTTTTCAGTGTCTGCGAAGGCTATGCTAATAATCTTGTGTCCTCCTATATTGTGATACCATATACTCTCTTGATTTCCTGTATAAATTGTCCAGTCTTCTGTGATACTCAACTCGAGTGTAACAGACACCTTCACATTTGTGTAATAAATACATTGATTTTGTCTTGAACTTGTCTTGTACTCGTCTTAACTATTCCTTTCATTGACTTGGTACTTTCAGAACAATTGGGTATTATCTAATCCGTCTTCAACTATAAACAGCTTTGAGCCCTGCATATAGCATAGGAAATTGTACAAAAAGCTTTTTAATGGCTTGACCAAAGCATATCAAGTGAGGGCTAAAGTGGGTGGCAGTAAAACGAGGTAACAGTTCATTGTAGAGTCAGGGGGTTAATGGTAAATATTTGTGTATTCAGTTGTTGGCCTTGGGGCCAAAACAATTATAAAGTTTTGCTAAGCCCTCTGAGGAACACTCTTTAAGGCTGAATAAGAACATGTAGCAGCTTTCTTCCAGCCAACGCCATTAAAACCTCTCTACATTATGCTAGAAAACACATCTGCAACATGTTTGGCTCACAGAGGGTTTGGTTCATAATTGTAAAGGTATTGAATAGCTTTCACGCAAAGGGTGGTAAATGAACTTCATAATTAAATGTAAGGGTGCCCGCTGCCAGTGATTTAGATGCCAGGCTATGTTTTCAGCCATGTAAATGAATGCAGAAAGCGTTTAAAGGCTTGGCCCAAAAAACAAATTGGCAATTTAGTCCTGCGGTAATTACCATGCAGGTCAGCAGGGCCAACTCGCAGGCTGGAGTTTGTTGAAGTTTAATTATAAAACGAGAAGGCTGAGTAACTCGTCTGTGTTAATCTCCAGTTAAAGTTAACGGGTTGATCTGCAATGGCATTGCAGCTTCAGGCTAAATACATCCGCAATGTTTAGCTCATTACACTTTACTCATTACACTATTGAAATGTACTAGTTATTTTCCCTCATCTGTTTTGGATATTTTTACATATGCATGGTCTTTATTCTGTAAATTGATAATCATGATGATAATTAGTAAAGGAAAGCTTCTAAGTAATTGTGTGAAATGTTAGTCCACTTGTGTAATAAAGGTTATTGCAATGATACTACAAAGAAAAAAATATTACAAATCCATTAGAACGGATTAGGTGTGTCTGCGCCTTTCTAATATAAGATCCTGCCTGGAAGGGCCTCCATAGGTAGAACTGTCTGCTGGATCATCAAATCCATGTACTGGGAGCTAGCATTTCATCTTTACTATAGAGAGATTGTGCCAAATAACCATCCCAGTTGATCAATATGATGAGTGCTTGTTTGCTCCTGTTATCCTTGTGAAGATAGCTGGAAGGTGTCAAAAGAAGACACCAATTAACTAACATAACTATCTTTTCACATCTCTATAAAAGCAGGAGAAAGGAAGGTGACCTCACTTTCATAGCTCTCCAGTTGAACATGAAGTGTTAAGTGACCTATATGTCTCAGAGACAGGTGAAAGATGTTCCAGCCATTACCAGTGGAGGATATAATCTATTTCGGTGCTGTCTAAGACTGTGATTACAAGTCTAGAATTTTCTTAGTGGTCATAAGTTAAATACAGATATAAAAAGTAATAATAACAAAAATCGGTCACAGTTTTATCTGGACCTAGTTGAATAGATGAAATTGATCAACTTTAGGCAAATTACCTCTGTATCCCTGCTGAACATACTCACGTCTTCTTTTACTATATCACTACACAGCACACCACTGCTGGTCCGATCAGGTTCAGATGACATAATGTGCTCTAATCAAAGGAAAGAACATTTTGGTGTGTGTGAGCGGTTTTCTATTTATTTGCATTTCATTGTCATACTACTACTGTAGATGACAACATACCTCTTTCAATTGAAATACCCATATATGCTATTTCATACTATTTAAAATGTCAAAGTATGTCAATGTATTTATATTTTATGGTCAAATGGCCATATTTCCATGTGAAACTATTCCGGAGATATATTAAGGTTATAATTATCCTTATTATCAACAGTATGTCCTCAATTATGAAACATTTCCATAAACAAATTGATTCAATTAACTTTCCGTTTACAGGGTCCAGAGGTTGCTCAGAGGCACCCAGGTAGCCAATCATATCAATTGGAGCCTGTGGGTGACTTGGGAAAAGGTTACTCCTAATGGAGATTTGTCAGAAGTGGATTTCTGGGAGGTAAGGGAAACTTTGCTCACAGCTATTTTTTCAAAATGTTAGAAATGAAATACTTTTTCCTCTGATTGACAGGACATCTCCCAGGCATTCTGTGACAAATAAAAAACATGTGAAGTACAGATGGTGGAGAAGACTAATGTTCTCTGTGAGATTCAATTGTGGTTTTTGACATTTGTCTCAGCGTAATCTCTGTTTTAATAAACAAGCTGACTTCCCCAGTCTGTTTTATGCAGCCAACTGAGATCCTGCATGCTGAATTACAGTAAGAAGCATTCCTCATAATTATCCCACTAATAGAATTAGAATGCTGGCTAAATGTAAATTGAAAATATGATTAGCGTTGAGTGGCTTTAAAAAAAGGAGGAGGAGGGAGAGAATGAGTTGGTAAGCGGGAGTCAAGACAAGCAAGGCATCTCTGCTCTATAACAGAAGATTCTGCAACAGTGGTGTGGTCTAAGGTATATAGGTGGGGCATGCCTGCACCCTTTTTACATGTGCACTGAGTTGTACCTAACCTACCTCTTGTGTACAAGATTATCCACTATAGAAGAAGAAACTTTTCTATATCAGCACTACACACACACTGTCCTTCCTCTGAGGGTCGCCAGCATGAAGGTGACGTGGGGCCTAGTCCAAGTGATCACTTGGGCCATGTACATGGACAAAGAAAGCAATCTGTTCTGCATGTTTTTATTTGAGTTCTTTGCAGAGGAAACCCTTGTGAGCAAAGGGAGAACATGCAAACTCCACACAGAAAGGCCTGGGAGAGAGCCCACCTGACAGGGACGTGCACAGGGGGGGGGCTAAGGTTGCCCGGGCAACTGCTCGTTTGCCCTCCTCGAGTCAAAGTGCCCCTCCGAGGCACTTTTTTCAGGCCAGAGCAACTGCCCTTCAAAATTCCTGTGCACGTCCCTGCCACCTGAACACCAAACTCAAGCTCCAAGCAGCAGTGAGGCAACTTATTGCTGTGAGGCAAGCCACTGCCACAGTTTCACAAGAGTATGTGTACATCTTCAGTTGACTCAGAGCTGTGCTGGTGAATCTATGACACATGTAGATTAGTCAGTTTTATTTGTCACACCTATCAAGACACAGAAGAAGCAACTAGGCCTCTGTAAACATGAATAATTTCCTCTTCCAAAATGAAAAGTATAGTGATTTGTTTTGCGGTGACCTTACACATATTAATGTATACTTTATGTTAATAAATAATATATTCTACCATATCTAGTAGTCGTCATTGCAAATAGTTTAATGAAAATCACTGGCCCATCTACCCCCACAGAAATCCACAAAGACCTTTTCTACCACCCAGTGGCCATAGTCTGAAACTCACTGCCACTGAAAATAATATTTGGTTTGTCTTATGAAACTTATTTTCATATCAACATAATTTATAGTTACAACAACAAAAACAGACGACTCTATATTTAGGATGGCTTCATATGTTTTAAGCTTAATGTAAAACAAAGCCAGTATCATGAAGTAAACAGAGTGTGCGATGTCTTGTGCGCATGTGTACATCTGCCACTCGTCCACTTCCCTCTCGCGCGCTTCAGACTGTTGTGAAGTATAGGAACCTTCTATGGCGGTCTTTCAATACGCCGTTTATTTAAGTACAATCATCATTAAAAGTGCGACAACGCTTTCCACGAAGTGCGATGAAGATGGTTTACATTTTGAAGCGCTGATCTGGTTCTGAGCTTGTTTAGAGTTGGATTTAGAGTTTGATAGCTTTCATATTAGCTACTACTCAACAGCAATTGCATTTGTTTTTCTTGCAGCCGAACCAGTCTAGTTGTGGACTACATGTCACCCATTGAATACATGGTGTCGATACAGCTCAGTCGCGTATAATATTCATCTGGGCATGCATTAACCCCACGACTTGAGCTCAGACACATCGGGCCCTTGGTGCCATGAAGCTCCAGTGTGATGTTGAGGTGGTGAGCAGGATGCTTCCCACCTTCGGAATGAAGAGAAAGGGGAAAGGTGTCCGGGCCGTGTTGTCAATAGGAAAACACGTGGACAAGAATACCCTGCGGAACATCTATCTGATGATCTGCACAGCCAAGGACCGGGCTGGTTCGAAGTATAAGGTGGGTAGCTGTTTATCTTGCTGGTTTAGCGACCTACCCTGTCATGTGGCTAGTATCGATTTACTACACAAGACTAGCAGTACACCCCTACATTTTACATTGTGATGTATTTAACCAATGCTTAAATATGAGGTGCCATAAATAATATAGACAGATTAATAAATGAGTTAAATGTATTGTAAGTACTGCAAAAAAAATATTCTTATTTTTTTTAAACTGCTTTATATCAAATTGTTAGACATTGTTTTTTCTACTTTACCTCCAGTTTAATGTTTGCCATCTGTTCCCAGCTAAAGGACAACATAGAGAAGTTCTTCACCTGGTTCGTAGATGAGGGCAAGGCCACCGTCAGGCTAAAGGAGCCTGCTGTGGACATCTGTCTGAGCAAGGTAGGAATAGGCTCACGTTCTTTATCTATTCCCAATATTAAACGTGACAGGAATATTTAAATAAGACAAGTTGTTTTGGCCCAGTATATTGCACTACATGTTGATTGATCTAGGCTATGTGCTGTTCAGTTCACAGCAAGACTGAGTCACTTTGAAGGGAGGAGGAGGGGGTGGGGTTTGTTTTGCCAAACATAATAAAAAAAGAAGGAATTTGCAATTTATTATAACCATAAACTTATAAAGCAGACAGTTGCTTTAGCTTGCAGTGTAGTAATAGTTGTAACAATCATGTGAAGCTCAAGGACACCTTTGAAAGTCAATCTTAGGATGTTAGCCTAGTGGTGTACTAGTGTGTGAGGAACATAATAATATTCCATCTCTCAGGCTCATCATTTCCATTGGATGTGATTGCCTCTGGTGCATATTGGGTTGGGTATGACCTATTTCCCTAAATAGGACTGCAGTTTAATGTAGCCTAATCATCACATGGTCAGTAGCATCACAGACACAGTTATAGGGCAACAGTAGGCCCAGCCCAGTCTCCATGTGAGAGCGATTACTACCAACCCCTTTGAGGGACTTATTATGTTAATGCAACCTCCTGTGTATTGTAATCTGTGTGTAATTAAATGTTATTTATTGTGTACCTCCAGTGAGAAACAAAGTGGTCTGTGTTTTATACTTTGAAGTAAAATTTAAAATAATTTTGTGTTCGATTACTAATTGTTTTTATATTTTACATATAGGCCACTATTTTATTTTTTACACCACTCTGAAGGTTTTCTATCTGTTTTCATAGAGGAAATGTGTCCATTTATTTTTAGGGAAGTGATTGCCTTATATTGTATCTGTGAGCTGATGTCTTATATTATATATGGTACATCACTCTGAATACCAGCAATAAGTGGGAACCCAAATCTAATATGTTTTGGGATTGGGTAAACAATTTACCTTACCAATTATTTCATGTCAAATCATTGATTCACAAAGTTAAACAGGTCTATTTAGAAAATTCAAATAGGACATTTGTGTGAAATGGGTGTGGTTATTTTTACAGGCTGATGCTAATAGCCTGAAGAACTTCCTGTCTGCTGCTCGTCTGGCTGACAGAGGAAGTGACATGGACAGTCTTCCTCTTTCTACACTGACACCAGTGCGAGCCCGGGATGTGGAGAAGCCCAAGAAGAAGCTGACCATCATGTCAAAGAAGGACTACCCCTTGACGTCCAACTTCCCATACTCCCTAGAGCAACTGCAGGTCTCTTACTGTCGACTGTCCCGCATCGACCTGAGGATGCTCTCCCTCAAGTCCCTGCGGAAACTTGACCTCAGCAATAACCACATCAAGAAGCTTCCTGACACCATTGGGGACCTGGGCTGTCTGGCTGATCTGGTTCTGCACAACAACCACCTGGAGAGCTTCAGTGAAGCCCTCTGTCTGTCCTCCCTCCAGGGCACCCTCCAGAACCTGGACCTGAGCCAGAACCGCCTCCAGGCTCTGCCCACACAGCTCTGCCACCTCAGAGAGCTGGTCAACCTGAAACTGGATGACAACAAGTTGAAATGTCTGCCCTTCCGCATCGGACATTTGTCCAAGCTGAGGTTCCTGTCCGCCGCACATAACCAGCTGTCACTGCTGCCTGATAACTTCCGGAAGCTGAGCCTTGAGAATCTAGACCTGTTTGGGAACCCGTTTACCCAGCCTAATCCATTGGACCACCGCATGGAGCTCACCTTCCCCCTCAGTTTACAGGAGATGGCCTCCAGGGCTGTGGTAAATCTTAGGTTAGTCTCATAGCTTCTCTACTCTGTCTGCCCTTTAGGTATATATACTGTATATTTGCCATGTCTTAAACAGGTATATTATATCATGGTTGACCTCACACTTATCTTTCCATCACTCCTCCCAGGGTTCCATATGGGCCTCACCTCATCCCCGCCCACCTGTGCAGGGACCTCGAGAGGGCCAAGACCTGTGACTGTGGCCAGCCCTGCATCAACTTCTTCATTCAGACTGCAGTTAGCATGAACCTTCACCAGGTGTCCCACACCGTGGTACTTGTGGATGACATGGGGGGCACAGAGGCCCCTGTCCAGCAACACTTCTGCTCCCTGGCCTGCTACTCTGAGTTCCTTGACAACTGCCTCCAAAGGGGGATCAGATGATGATAACAATGGAAGTGTGAGTGTGTTTGTGTGTGTATGTGGACCTGGGGTTACCGTGATGATGGGAATTTCAGTAGACAAGTTGAATTACCTCAATTCAGCTCGTGAATGTCAGTAGTGTTATTAATGAAAGTTACAGAATGTCAGCTTGAGTTGGTCAGTGCTGTTTGTCATACATGGCAGGATGACTGACAGGATCTCTGCTCAGACAATGTCCTGCGTATTTATCTCTGTGTGTTATTTCATCCACATGTTATTTTTGTATTGTTATCGGGGATACCTACAGTCTCGTCTTTGTGTCGGTCTACTTTGTTGCTAATCAAACATTCAAAGCTGTCTAAAAGGGTCCTATTTTTTACTTAACTGGGACAATTTTCATAATAAAGTTACAAGATTGAAGTAAAAGAAAGTCCCATATTGTCACCGTTTATTGGGGCTGGAATACAAACATTCAAATGTTGTAACAATGATCTGGTTAAATTAGGTAGAGAACTACTCAACAGTTTATTGAAACAGGAGCTTGTGTCACCACTCAAATCACTGTTGTGAGTAAAGCAAAACTCAAACACTGTTGCCTTTGGCTCACAATGAGCATTCTGTAATGCGGGTTAATATAAAACCCATATAGAACATTTTCATAGTCCACAACAAAACTGTTCAGAACAGAACTAAATAGAAAATCATATACTATATGACTGGGGTGTTCGATCCTGGTCCTCAGTGTCCTGTATGTTGTAGATGTTTCCCTGCTCCAGTACACCTGTTTCAAATGAATGGGTTGTTATCAAACTCTGTGGAAGCCTGATAAAAACCATTCATTTGAATTAGGTGTCTTGGAGCAATGAACATACAGGAGGAATCTGAGGACTAGGATTGAACACCCCTGCTATAGGAGTATATCATTAAACCAAAGTTATAGTTAAACAGGAGAATCAGTCAAGGTCATAGAGAAGAGTGTTCTTAAAGGAGAATCCGGCAGAAGTAGCATGTTCGGTTATGACAACTTCCTGTCCATCCTCCTTAGTCTCCCTCAGCACAGCTGGAGGTACAAACTGCTTCATGTTCCAGTCCTGAGGAAAGGTCTGCTGTGATGGCAGGTCATCTTCATCCACCCCTTCCTCTTCCTTCAACATCTCCTGTGGGATCACAGCCAGGTCCTCACAGAAGCGCACAGTGCTGTTGTTCACCTTGGCTGTAGATGGAGCTGGCTTCCCTTCGGTTCCAGTGAATGGAGCTGCTCTCTCCGCCTCTACACCACTTCTGCTTAACATTGGGGTTCTACTCTTCTCCTCAGGACATGTGTCCCCCTCTCTCTTCTCTCTGTGTTGCAGCTGGTCAGTGGTCTGGTGATGGTACTGGTGGAGGTCAGGCTGGGATGCAATGGTGGACAAAGCGGATGTTTCGTTTGTTTCAAACACCATGTTGGCGATCAGGGATGAGGGCTCAGAGTTGCTCTTTAAAAAGAAATGGAAGAAGTGGAAGTGGAGAGGCAGGTGTTAATAACAATTGGAGAACCATGACATTTACTTTCATAATCCTACAACATTAAAATTCTGTGGGATTATAAGAGGTTTACCTTGTTCAGATGCATATTGCCAGCCTGCTCTTCCTCCTCCCTTGTCGGGCTGTTGCAGTCAGCAGCCTGGTCTCCGGCCTGGTCTCCGGCCTGGTCTCCTGCCTCGTCTCCGGCCTGGTCTCCTGCCTGGTCTCCGGCCCGGTCTCCTGCCTCGTCTCCGGCCTCGTCTCCTGCCTCGTCTCCGGCCCGGTCTCCGGCCCGGTCTCCTGCCTCGTCTCCGGCCTGGTCTCCGGCCTGGTCTCCTGCCTCGTCTCCGGCCTCGTCTCCTGCCTCGTCTCCGGCCTCGTCTCCGGCCTCGTCTCCTGCTTCCTTACAGTGTCTCAGGTTGTGACTCCAGTCAAGGCCACCTGGCTGGCCAGACTCTTCCCTGTCTCTCCAGGGTGAACCAGGCTGGATCCCAGCTTGGGCTGATGGTGCTGGATCAGTCCCACAGTCGGCTGCTCCCTCTGAGCTGTTTGCTGTGGAAGCGTCGTCTTGATCCAACTCATCTCCTTGGCCAGACGCTGTCGACCTGTCTTCTGACAACACTGCCTTGTCGCTGTCTTCCCCCTCCACGTTCTCACTGCAGGCCCCAGAGAGAAATGGCAGGCTGGTCGGCTGCTTCAGGGGCAGGACAGGCAGGGTGATAGTCAGCTGGTGCGTCAGCTTGTTGAACTTGGCTTCTCCTTTATCGTAGTCCACAGGGTATGCCAGGGGTACCTTCAGGCTGTAGGCTGGCTTCTTGGATTGCAGCAGAACGGTCTTCTCTGTCACGTCCAGATCCAGCTCCCCTACTGATCTGAGGAGGGGCAGCTCCACCATTACGACTATTTCTTTGGGCCGGGGGCTGCGGGCAGAGTCTCTTGAGAACCTGAAATCCTGTAAATCAATATGCTCTATGTACTTTAGGGTGTAGTTGGGCTTGGTGGAACCCTTGGAAGGGCCAGAATCTGATTTGTGGTGGCTCTGGCTGGGCTGCACCTTAGCTTTGAGACCCTCTTTAGGATTAGGTGCTTCTGTGTTTGGCCTCTCGTCTGGGTAGGGGAAAGCGAGAGGGTCAGGCTGGGCTGGCTTCTCTTGACCAGGGTGTCCAGGGATGGTTTTGCGGGTGACAGAAGCCACAGGTGTCCCCTTGTACTTGATCTTAAGGACTCTAGTGTTATTTTTGTCCAGTTTAACTTTGAATCCGTCCTGAATGGCCTGAACAGCAATACCATCCACCATGTCCATGAACGTCTTGTTTGTCCCAGCAATGTGAAGTGTGTCCGGGTGGAATACAACGTCATATATAATGAACTTGTTACCTTTGGAATCCCTGTCAGTTCGCCCTTGGGTCAAGCTGTGGGGCAGAGACCAGTGGTGGCCTGGAATGCCGTCGTTTGACCTCCCGACTTTAAATTCGGGTTTACCAATGCACTCGTTGGAGCAGATGTTGATAAAGCACTTCTGTTTGCCGTCCACACTCGTCTTCAGGACGCGAAAAGGCTCGGGGTGAATAAAATGAAGGTCAATGCCCCTTTCCAGCTCCAACTTTTTAATTTCTTGCTCATATATCATCTTAGTCTTAGGGTCTGAAATTTCCTGGGCGTAATCTTGCAGCAATTCTTTGAATTTAGGGTCTTTGAAAGCGTTGGTAAACCTTTTAATTTCATCGGTTGTCATGTTCATCTCTTTTAGTTTCTCGCCGAACTCCATTTTGGGTCGTGAAGGCTATGCTAGTGTCCTTTGTAACTTAATGTAGTTCGTAAGTTTTACCTAACAAAAACCTCAAACTTCTTTACTGGTTAATAGACGACACCACAAGCAAATTGTTTAAGTCACACAGTGCTTTGCCATGGTTCTTCAACTGACTCACAGCTCCACTCCTCCAGACACAAAGCGTCTGTTGACGTAACCATGGCAACAGATCATGTGGCTGGAATTCACTGAGAGAACTTTAGAATCAGAGCCATTGAAAAATAGACCATTGAAAAATAGACATCCGTCTAAAAATCGGAACATTTGTCGTAAATAAAATAAGATATTGGCTCCATTATGCTTGGGATGACTTGACGATTATAGCTGATAAAACACTAAGTATATGAATAGAGTATGACCGTTTACTCCATGTAGGTTTCAGTTGTATATTTATTCATTTAAAACAGATTTTATAGATGCACATGCATGGTATAAAATAAAAATTAAAGCACATCATATACAAACAGATATCAAGTCTATTTCAACAGTATACAAATATAAAAGCAGCTGAAACTTGTATTTCTGTGTATGTATTTTTTTATGATTGATTATTAAAATATGAAAATAATGTAGTAGTTTGCAATAATGAATGACTGCAATACAAACTCACCATTTAATAAAAGATAATTAATAAATAAAACTGCATGTACAAAGCAGAATGCTATACTGAACTAAAACTATCTGTAGCATGTAGGATTAATTGACATTCTTTTTTGAGGTTCTATAGAAAGTCATTCGTCTCTGGACATCCTGAAGCAGCTTGGAGGGCAGCAGAGGGAACCTTTTCTGAAGTGTTTTGCTTGACTTTATATTCTTTGCGATGTAGTCCTCGCATAACCTGTCAGGAAATAAATAATGTCAAGAGAAACCAGACTGGTTGGATGTGATGAAACAAAACTATCATTCTCACTTTGAGTGGAAAGATGGTCTACCTAAAGAGGGGATGAGGCTGTATCTGGAAAACGAGTGCGTCATTGCAGTGACCCTTAAGGAAAGTAGAGAGGTAGAGTGTATTATCCATTCAACATGTATTACCTAATTTTAGACGGCTACATTGTTATCTGTTAAATGTATAACGTACTCTCTATTCTGAAGCATGTTTTTAAATGTTCATCCTGTCGTGCATGACAATGCCGTCCTAGTAGTAACAACAGCCTGAGAGAGAGATAAGTATTTATTTTTAAAAACCTACCTTGTCAACAAGGAGGATGAAGTCACAGCTTCCCCCAAAGACGATGACATCAGAGTCCCTGCCAAGGCACGCTGTGTGCCACAACCTGGAGGAATACAATAAAAGTGGGTTCCAGTAAAGGACAGAAAAGACTCATAGGATAATCTGAAATATTTCATGGATAATAATACATATCCCTGACATAAAATACAGCCTATTGAAAGGTACTCTAAATCGAGTTTACTTTGTTTAGAAAAAGGTATTTTTGGGCAACAAAATTCTCCTTTGGCTACCGTGGTTTCTCTTGGTAGGGATGTTTGATCTCTCTCCATTTCTTTGTTTCGACGTCCAGCACCCAGCCATCACCTGGGAAACAGAATCCAGGCTTTATGGAAGCTTGCCTAAAAGTTCTGTTTAAAAATAGAATAATGAATTTACTAATTTCTCTCGGTGGGTATACTGTACTACTACTTACTCATTGGCTTGCACTCCACACTCAATCCACCAAAGAGGAAGAGAGCTCTATCTGATATTGCAGTCATAGTATGCCAAGACCGTCCTACTGGTACTGTGGAGACTGGTACACTAGACAAGGGGTTATCAAAAATCAATTAAAATAACTAGACATGACCTGATATTATTTTTGAATTATTATTGGACAACTGATGTCAGGTCTATGGTCAGTATGTTAGAATTTCAATTGTGTCACGTGTAAACACCTACATCTCCGTCCACGTCCATGTCTTCAGATCTAGACAGTGGATGTCGCTGGTCCTGGTTTCCTACAAGTGAGGAAGCATATTTGACACTCAAGAAGAACAGACAAATGTGTGTCAAGATGTTTTTGATAGCTCAGAATTCTCATAAGAAGTTACATTTACATTTAGTCATTTAGCAGACACTCTTATCCAGAGCGACTTACAGTAAGTACAGGGACATTCCCCCGAGGCAAGTAGGGTGAAGTGCCTTGCCCAAGGACACAACGTCAGCTGGCATGACCGGGAATCGAACTGGCAACCTTCGGATTACTAGCCCGATTCCCTCACCGCTCAGCCAACTGACTCCACAGGTTGAGACACAAGTTGAGACACAAGTTGAGAGAAACATGCAACTCTCACCATGACTCTCCCCCCACACACGTATCCTCTGTGCTCCAGAGTAGCGCTGGCGTGAGCTGCCCGGGGCGCGGGGGCACGACCCTGCAGACACAAACATACCAGCCGTGCAATCGGCTTGTAGATGTGATTGTGTTGTTGTTTTTTGCCCTTTTGAGATGATAGTTAATTGAAATGAATACATTCAAACGTATTTAAGACTTAAGCCGTACACTAGTGCGGGGTTCACTCCAGTTGGCTGCTGTTGGGTCAAACACGTGGACCTCATTGTTCCATCCCCAGAATACATCCTCAACCTGAAGAGCAAACAATTACAATGTCACAAACAAAAACGTTGTTAACCTATAAGGTTAAAAACTAGTGAGTGTGGCCAAGAAATATTCAATTGACTTTCAATAAATCTTACCATGGGTGCCAACTTGTCAGATATATTGGGGGTGAGGGGCAAAAAAAAGTCAGACAAGAACGTAAGAATCTGTCATACCACCCTGCCCCCCACCCCCATTCTGCGTCAGTGCACCTTACTCCCTTATTATTTTTTCTTAAAGGTCCCATGACATGAAATGTTCACTTTAGGAGGTTATTTAACATCATTATGAGCTCCCCTAGCCTGCCTGTGGTCCCCCAGTGGCTAGAAATTTCGATAGGTGTAAACCAAGCCCTGGTATTCTTCTCCGCCTTTGAGAAAATGAAAGCTGAAAAGCTCGGTTTTGAAAATGCTGGTTTTATGACGTCATAAAACCGAAGGTTACCTCCCCTTTCTCTGATTTGCCCGCACAGAGAATTTGGCCCACCAATGAAAAAATGAGCTACGACCGTGCGAGCGCGATATTGGTTTTCCTCGAGACATCATGGCTTGCAAACGACCGAAGCATGGCAGTTAGCCCCGCCTCTTTCTTCCTCATAGCATTTAAATCTACAGACACAGAAACAGCACATCCTGAGGAAAGCTCATTGTGAGACTGCTCGTAGTGGCTGTAATTCTGCACCAAGGCTTAATTTTTGGAAAGAAACTTCAGATACAGTATTAGGGGACCAATAAGGCCTATATAAAAGCATCTAAAAACAGCATGTCATGGGACCTTTAAGTAACTTTGTAAGACTTATAAATAAACTGTAAGACTTATAAATAAACTTACAATAAACTGCCATTAAACTTTACCCATGAGGCCTCATCCAGAATGAAGCTTCGGTTGTTGTTGTCAATGTCTCTCAGCTGCTTGTGACCGTACCCTCCAAAGTAAATTAGCCTGCGGGGGTCGGCACACATCCACATCACACTCTACCAGACTTTGACGTACTGTGACATTGGTCAAGGCCACAATAGCCTACAAAATTGGGACATTGTAAACCTGTAATTGCAAAAATGTTCATTACATTTTATTCATTTAGCAGGTTCCTTTATCCGAAACGATGTACAAATAGTACATATAGTGCATCGTAAACTTGACTTATGTTCAGCTTACTGCTCAGCTCACTGTCTAAAGCCATTCGTAGCTATAACCATACTCACCTTCCAGTGTAGACCCAGCAGGACAGCTTGTCCCTGGGAGAGGGAGGGGAGCCACTCTCATGAATCATCCTTCTCCAACAGTACTGACCATCTAGCAGGTTCACACAGTAAAGCTGTGTACCAACACAGACTGTTACTAGACCCACAACGGCAGTGCTACAATATTTTGGTATTTCTTGCTTTTCATTCAATATTATTGATATTTTGTTACTTGGTCACAGTAAGCCATACTACGTTTACATAGCAATCACCTGATTTGTTTGTCCATTGTCATCACAACCCCCAAATATGTACATGTCTCCATTGAGAGAGCAGCCACAGGTGCCAGACATGGAGGGCGGTACCTCGCCGGACATCTGAAACATTTCCCTTTAAGACGGGAAAAAGAGTCCAGCAGTTAAGAATAATAAATGGTATGGAAAGCTCTATCCTTGAGGACCAATCTGTCTATGATACACGCACACACACACACACACACACACACACACACACACACACACACACACACACACACACACACACACACACACACACACACACACACACACACACATAGAGAGACACACATACACACACAGAGACACACAGTCTAAAAGCATTAAGAGACAAATTGAGATAGAACGTTTTTGTAAATGGAAGATGAAGTAGCTATATGTGTGTTGTAATACAGTGATGATGTTGCTTGTAGGACTGTGCAGTACAGTACTGTACATCACCATGATTCACTTTTGCATATTTGTTTCTTGTGTCAGTTAGGTTTATCTTCAGTTGAAACATTCATGAACATGTGACACTGACAGCTTGACAGTTTCCATGCAACCATTTGTAAATGTTACAATGTCATAATCTTACCATGCTCCTCTTTCTATGTCATACACCCAGATTTCATCATTGGGTAGGAATACTTCATCATCAGCAATTGACTGCAAAAGATTATTAAATTATTACTATGATCACATTAATATTTGACTTGACATCGAACTATCTACATTGCGATGCCTTGGCTGGCATAACATTGCGTTAACATAAAAAAAAGACTACCATGATTTATGTATTTATTGATATGACAGTTGTTGTATCGCAGTATTTACCACGTAGCCTCCCCAGACATACAGTTGGTCCCCCTCCACTAAAGCTGTGTGTCCGCTTCTCTCGCGAGCCACCAGCTCTGAACAGTGTGCTTCAATAGCAGAATTCATGTCCGCTGTAAATGTTATAAAAAATACATGATAGATTGAATACTAAAAATCGTGAAAATTGTAAACTGTTGAAATAGCATATAGGCTACGAGTTCATGTCAACAACCCAGAAGCTTGCCATTTGACAGCAGGAATTTAGAAGGGGGGCGAGACAAAGGGGGCTGTTACGGAACAGGACGAAGGACATTTTAAGTCTGTCTTTCAGCTCGTCTTGTTCAGAGCTATATCAAATCTTTTTATATGGCTCTGGTCCTGTTGAAGTCAGACAGCATAAAATCAAACTAATATACTTGCATAGACAATTTTATTAAGTTGTAAAAAAAAAAGTAAGTTCTAGCATGTGACATCACATGATAGTGTGTGGTGCATAGTCTTGTCAAAGTAGACAAGCCGAAAATGGTCTACATCTTAATAGTGTTCGCAAGCAGCCTTGCGTCGTTTCCTTCGCCTGACCATGACCATGTCCGAAAATGGGAGGGGAGAGATTGCAGGTTGAGCTTGACCTATGAATTCATAACTGTCACACATTACATACAGTCTGTGTAAAAATCTGGTAAAAATACGCAGAGAAGGGAGAGGAAGCCTTTCTACATAATTGAAACGTGCACCCCTTAATCGGAAGTGAGGTAAATGTATGCGGAAGTTGATCATATTTAGCGCGAAAGGTTGATTGTTGCGAAGCAGCAATGAACATGGAAGTTCGCAAAGTAAAATCTAAAGTGTCTGCTGGGTTCAAGATGCGGGGACTGATGCTTCGACCGTATGTCTATTGTTGTTATGTGTGTCTGTATCTTGTGGGGGATATATTTATTGTGGAATTGTGGGTAGTCAACTCAGTTACACAGGTAGCGAGCTAAGTAGTGACGTCTCTGTTGATACTGCGTGGTGCTGTGTTGATTCTTGAAGCCAGTAGGATATGTAGAATAAATGACATTGATCCTTGCCAACAATAGCTAGCTACATAGCTGTCATTTGGGTTGATGACTATATGTTGATTTGTTAATTTACAGAGATGCCAGTAGGTATCTCATTGAGGTCCTGGAATCAGTCAGTCCGCTGGAGCTGGATGATGTCATCGAACGGGTGTTAGATGCTGTTGAGAAGCAGCCTTGTGAGTGTAAAACGATGACAGTTGATCTTGTAGCAGCAATGAATGAATCAATCAGCTGCCATTAATGAATGTCCTTCCTTCATCTACAGTGTCCTCCAGTATGATAGAGCTACCAGTAGTGGAGACTGCTGTACAGGATTGTAGTCAGTCATGTGATGAAAATATGTAAGTTATAGTTTGAAATCAAAAATCAGATACATCATGGTACATTGTTTCATGGTCTATTGGTTGTGTCTCATTTCTTACTATGATGGGCTGAAATTAACTATGTCAATATTTTCAGAGACAATGTTTTTAACATCATCAGTGCATTCGATGTGCCACGGTTTATCTACAGTACTGAGAGGAAAAAGTTCATTCCGTGAGTACCATATATTACAAAATGTAAGCATTTCCTGCGGTAATTAATTGATCCTACAGCTGGTTCTAGACATGTTTTAGTAAAGTTGTTGCTGATTGGTCTGGCAGCATCAGCATGACGAATCACCCTGCGCCCAGCCTGTGTGGCACAGCCAGAGACAAGGCCGACCTCTTCAGGGAACGCTATACTATACTGCAGCAGGTTAGTACAGTGCTGCCAACAGAGTTCATAAACTGCAGCAGGTTAATACACTGCACTGACTTACAGCTTTAAGAATATGTGTGGGAGTCAGATGGCTGAGCGGTTAGGGAGTCGGGCTATTAATCAGAAGGTTGCCGGTTCGATTCCTGGTCGAGCAAAACAACGTTGTGTCCTTGGGCAAGGCACTTCACCCTACTTGCTTCGGGGGGAATGTCCCTGAACTTTTACTGTAAGTCGCTCTGGATCAGAGCGTCTGCTAAATGACTACATTTAAATGTAAAATGTGAAGGAGACCTGTCTTGTGCCTGATGTGTTCCCTCCTTTCACAGCGGACACATCGTCATGAGCTCTTCACCCCGCCTGCTATAGGGGCAGCTGTAGAGGAAGGCAGGAACAAATTTCAGGTAACAACAATGTACACTGCCATTTCCCGAAGGGGGTTTATATGTGCATGCCTTGTTGGGTCCCCTGATTTGGTACTGACTTTATATATTTCTGTTATTTTTAACAGTTGAAGACGATAGAGGCCTTGCTTGGTTGCACGGCTAAGTTAGGCGAGGTCATCGTCCTAGGAATGGTGACACAGCTGAAAGAGGTGGAGTAATCTTATTAATGCATTAGATTTTTTCATAGACTTTATTGCATGAGAACCTCCTATCAATCAGTAAACAACACATTATCTCTTTAATCCTATGCAGTCCATTAACATTGGTATGGCGACTGAATACATTTTCATTTGAGAAAGTTGCAATCGGGAAATTACGCCGGCTGTGTGTATACAGAGGTTTGAAATTATGTTGATCTTTTCAGGGTAAATTCTATCTGGAAGACCCCAGTGGAACCATCCAGCTCAACATGTCAAAGGCAATATCCTTCCATTGTCCAAGTGTGGGTGCATGGGTGGAGGATGATGAGAAGACACAAGGTTGACGAGCACAAAAGATGTAGACTCATACTTTTCTGCTTAGTTTCTTAAATACTCAGTTTGGGGTGGGGAAAAAAACGAACAACAAAGTGGACGATGATTGTGTTCTGGGAAAATTAACATGAAATCTGAGTTTCTTTATTCCACTGTTACAATTGTATCATTCCTTTACCTGTATCTCCACCAGTTTCACAGTGGTTTGTACACAGAATCTTGCTTTGTTCTGGCAGAAGGTAAAGGAAATATTCACATATCAACAAAATCATACAGGTCTCTATGGTGTGGTGTCAACTTCCAAGTATAGATACTAGAGTTACTAGAGAGTTTGAGATTAGATACTCCTTCAGGTGTAATGTTATATAGTGTAAAAGGAGCATTCCTGTCCCTTAAGGCTAAACTGCGTCTTCTCTCTCCTCACAGGCTGGTACGAGGACTCCGTCTTCCATGTCAACGCCTTTGGATTCCCCCCTACTGAACCCTCCTCCACCACCAGGTCAGCAGGTCAACCTTCTGGTTTCCACTTCATATGTCCTGTGGATAGTGTTCCTACTAGTTTAGGTTATCACTTTCTCTCTCTTGTATTTGTAAATGGCAACAACAACCAAAAAGTGTATACATTTGTGGTGGTTAATTTTTAATTGTGTCGGGCTGTCACAAATAAATCAATGTATGGGAAATACTGGGATCAAAAAAATACCTACTACTACTGTTACTTTTTGTGTTTAGTATTGTGAGGGATCTTACCTGTGTGTGACCTTATCTTCTCTAGGGCATATTATGGCAACACTAACTTTTTCGGTGGCCCGTCAACCACGTCAGTAAAGGCATCCGCTAAGTTGAAACAGCTGGAGGAGGAGAACGAGGATGCCATGTTTGTCGTGTTGTCTGACGTGTGGCTGGACAGTGTGGAGGTGCTGGAGAAGATCCATCTTATGTTTTCAGGTAGGAAACACTGGTAGTGAGAGTCTGTCTGTTTGGATTATGAGCTAGTCTCAGCCCAGACTTGCCGTATACTAAAATCTTTCTATACTAAAACGTGTTCATACAGTGTAAAGAGTTTGATTCATTGATCTCAGTGTCTTTACATTTTTGGTACAGTTGTGATTGTGACAGCAGTTGACATTTCTTATATTTTGCTCTGTGTAGGCTATGCTGCCATGCCTCCCACCTGCTTCATCTTCTGTGGAAACTTCTCCTCTGCCCCGTACGGGAAAACTCAGATCACATCCCTCAAAGGTGAGGACCTCAAGATCCACATCTCAGCTGTTTATATTACGTTGCACAGTAGACTGATTCTGTCTTCTGGTCTCCTCTTTGAAGAGTCACTGAAGATACTGGCAGATGCAATCTGTGAATACCCTAGCATTCACAACAGGTAAGATCCTAGATCTGTGTATGTAATAGTATTGTATTGTGACATACTCGATTTATGGTTTTGCCAAAGTGTAGTTCTGGAGGGTTCTGCTACTGACTGAGGTAATCTAATCTGACCTGCAGTAGTCGCTTTGTGTTTGTTCCTGGGCCTGACGACCCTGGCCCCAGCACCATCCTGCCCAGGTAAGAGTTTAGGGATCAGCAAATCAAAATGATTTGTATAGCCCTTTTTAGAAGCAATGTCACAGAGGGCTTCACATACGCCCATAGAACTGCCCTTCAACCAACTGAAACTCTCAAGGAAGACAAGGAAAAACTCACTATAGGAGAAGAAATTGAAGAAATCATATTCAGTAGCCATGAGGAGTGGACCTGGACCTGTCTTTGGGGCATATGCTGTTTTTTAAGTGATGTCTTAGCTGTCTTTGCCTTTCAATATGCCATGAATATTTTGAACAGATGTAGGCATCCTAAAGTATACATGTTGAGTTTTATGTGTGCTCACATTGAATCCCCAGGCCTCCCCTAGCAGACCACATCACTGAGGAGTTTAGACAGAGGGTTCCTTTCTCAGTCTTTACCACAAACCCTTGCAGGTATGGAAAAACAAATCGCCTACAGTGGAATGAGACTAAATCAAATACCTTTCTACAAATATGAACTATAGGATTTTCAGATGTTTATTGTTTATATTGTCTCTGATAAGGGCAATGCTTGTGCATCAAATGTATAATTGTCTTTGTTTCCCGGCCCCACCATGTCCCCGTCCCCCCCTTAGGATTCAGTATTGTAGTCAGGAAATCGTTGTCCTTAGAGAAGACCTGGTCAACAAGATGTGCAGAAACTGTGTCCGGATGCCTAGCAACAATCTTGACATTCCAAACCATGTGAGTGTCTGACTGCTGTAATGTGGTCCTCTTCCTGTCTGAGATCTGAGATTCAGCCAATCCCTCTGCCACTGGTCCGTGGTGTCATCAAAGTTGTCATGCTTATTTTTCACAAAGTTGAAAATCTCAGTTCATGACTTCTTTTAATGAAGGTTTAACTATAGCTGACTGCTGTACCTCTCCCTCTATAGTTTGTGAAGACCATCTTGTCCCAGGGTCACCTGACCCCTCTGCCGCTCTATGTCAGTCCGGTGTTCTGGGCTTATGACTATGCCCTCCGTGTCTACCCTCTGCCCGACGTCATTATTTTTGCTGACAAATATGACCCGTTCAACATCTCCAACACAGACTGCCTCTGCATCAACCCGGTAACAGCAGCAGCCTTCACCTACACATTTGGATTTTGTTTTAGTTACCGGTACATGCGGTGATGCAGCTCAAATAATAAATCGACAAACTAAACTTGGTGCCTAATTGTAGAATCTCCTTATTTATTGAGTGGATTTTGTTAATATCCTGTGTCATGCCTCCATTCTCTGCAGGGCTCCTTCCCAAGGACTGGCTTCACCTTCAAGGTGTACTATCCCTCCAACAGGACTGTGGAGGACAGGTAAGGAATATTCTCTTTACCTACATTGTAACCTATCCACAATATCTCTACTGGAGAGAAAAAAGTGAAAGTTGTCAGAAAGGTTTCATTTCCTTATCTATTTTAAATGTGCTCTCTCTTTTTATCCTCACAGCAAGCTTCAAGGGCTCTAGAGAATGGATGGGAGCTTCCCATGGATTAACTGTGTAACTCATCGTTTTGTAAAAAATTGTGTGTGTAAATTATATCTGTAATTGTTATTTCAATATACCATTTGTATTATGGAATAAATATCTACATTATGTTGTCTGAATGTGTGGACGTTTTTGTGAATAAAAAGTATGTTGAAAGGTTTTAAACATGTGAGAATTTGTTTTAAATGTATAAATGTGACCACTATAAAATATAAATATTTAAACAAGTTTGCCGCTACGTTCAGCAGCACTAAAATATGCTATGGATCTCGACAGCCGCCAACGTACACGTCGCTAGCAAACTCCACCAACATCAAATGTCACTAATAAACCGTATCCAATGGGCACTGAACAAGTAAATACATGAACGGTAGACTACTGTAATCTAACAGCCTACCTCTTTACCTTCTTTAAATGGCCGATTGGGAAAGTAACTTCCGGTTCCGGACTTCAACGAACGACCTCATCTTAATGTCGTCACGCAGCCTTTTCTGCAAAAATATAAACAGAAATCAACACAGCAGGCCTGAGCAGACGGAGAGCATTTGAAATAAAGTATGTCTATGATAACATTTAGCAGGATTGCAAAGCTACTTTTCTGTTTAGCTTTGATATTTGTAGCTATCTTTTGTGCTGTAAAACCCTTAACGTTGGAGACATAAAACGAGAACACAGTAGTTTGTGGCTCGCATTATTCCTGCAAGCTCTCTTACTAGTAGCGTGATTTATATCTACGGTATAGTCATGTCACAGTATTACAAAATTAGCTTGTTTTGTGCATCATGACGTCTGGTACTTAGTAAACAAACAAATGTTTAAAAAAACTGCCGTTGGTCAGCGATGCAGTTAGCTCAGTCAACATGGTCATACCCACATTTCTGCCTAATCTTTTTCTGCTTAATCTTGGTCAAAGATAATTGTATACTGTCTTGTTGTGGAGTTAACGCCTTGTTTTTCTGAATATTCCAGGTAACCAAAAACTCTAGCAACACACGTACTGAAAGTTACACAACGCTTAGTTATTTAATTTCAGCACACAACGCAATCAAGGCTGCAGTTGTCAGTGCCAGATCATCATGGCAGAAATGGAGGAGGACATAGCAGACCAGGTGCCTGCCGAGGAAGATGACGATGAGTCCGAGAGGGATGAAGATGAGAGGGAGTTTGACTGGGTGGTTGGGGAAGACGATGTGGATGATGTGGAAGAGGATGATGAAGAGGAGGATGACCCTCCTCTGGATAGTGAGGCTGCTGGGTCATTGGAGTTTGACGCCCCAGCAGAGCGCAGTGGTCACATATCAGTGGTGGATGGAAACTGCATGTATGTCTGGGGCGGGTACAAGGTAAGCCAATTATATACACAATGTACAAAACCTGAAACATTCTTATGTATCATAATATATCTATTATAATGTATCTCTTTGACTCTATTAGAATTCGCTGTCTCATGGATCTTTTGACTTATACTTGCCCAAAAATGAGATTTGGATATACAACATGGAGACAGGAGGATGGTAACTTCTTTGCTCTCTTTTTACACACGCTTTTTTACATAAACAAACAAAAAATATATTAGATACTATAAATGATGTATCACACAATAACTCACAGGAAGAAGTGTGTGACCAGCGGCAACCAGCACTCATCCATGTCAGGCAGCTGTGGAGTGTGTGTGGACGGAGTGCTTTATCTGTTTGGAGGACACCACGCCAGAGGGAACACTAACCGGGTGAGCACAGTGTTTGTCTGAATGCAAAAATATATAAATACTGTTGTGTGTGTGGGACAGAAAGAGCCTGTACACTGAGTGAGGTGATTTACTTGTTTCTGTTCTTGTGTGTGCGTGTGTAGATCTATCGTCTGCCCCTGAGAGCTCCAGAGCTGTCCTGGGAAGAGATGAAAGATTTGAAGGGCCTGCCACCCTCCTGCAAGGACAAGCTGGGATGCTGGGTTCACAAGAACAGGTATGGGTCCACACAGGCATGAAAGGGTGCATAGTACGTTGTCACAGTTTGTTATAGATCCTAATTGCCTGAAAGGGAACATCTAAACACTCTGAACTGAGTAGTTACAGGTGACAACGCTGAGAGTGTATGTGTCAGTAAATGTGTGCCTCGCTCTTGCTCTGCTCCAAGGCTAATTTTCTTCGGAGGTTACGGCTACGTTGCACAGGGGCCTCATAGAGGGACGTTTGAGTACGACGAAAGTTCCTCCTTCATGGTCAGTGCCAAGATGTCATTCCCTGAATTTTGTACCAAGAATGTTAGCAAAACATGTATTTTTTCTTTATCTAAAAGCATGAAAAGTTACAAAACACTTTTTAATGTCCCTTTGTGCTTGTTGTGTTAGGGGGACCACCCTGGGCGTGGCTGGAACAACCACATCCACATTCTAGACCTGGAGACGTCGTCATGGAGCCAGCCTATCACAAAAGTAACTATGCTCAAGTAGACTATTGAGATGCATCCCTGTGTGTTGGCTGACATTCTGTTCCGTTGTGTGAGACTTCTATACGTCCTATGTGTTCTCTTCCTGTGTGTCTGTCGCAGGGAAATGCTCCCTCTCCCCGGGCAGCACACGCGTGTGCCGTGGTGGGCAACCGAGGTTACGTATTTGGGGGGCGATACAGGGTGAGGAGGACTACCCGTTCACTTGTAGGGGTGGAGAGACCAAGTATATTGCTAAATCAAGTGGATTTATGCCGCATTCATTTCTCCTCTCCCTTTCTCCAGGATTACCGTCTGAATGATCTGTACTACATTGACCTGGACACCTGGGAGTGGCATGAGATGTAAGTTTGGTGTCAACGTTTTCCGACATGAACATCTGCTCTCACCAGTGGCCTCCAACCCATCTACTTCCTTCAAATCCGCCTTTTAACTTCCTTAGGAGCGTTCCACAGCAGGGGCCAGTGGGGCGGTCCTGGCATTCTTTCACCCCTGTGTCACCTGACCACATCTTCCTGTTTGGAGGATTCACCACTGTCAGAGAGACATTAAGTTAGTCTTTTAATATGACAATTTGTTATGTTTATTTACAGTATATAACCTTCATCAATCAAGGCAGTATCTGAGAGGGGACCAGCAAACAGGTTTAAAACGGTTTCTCTGTCTCTCTTCAGGTGATGCTTGGCTGTACTGTGTCAGTAAGAACGAGTGGAAGCCTTTTAAGCACGGCCACACAGAGTCTCCCCGGTACAGCACAAGTTCTCTCACAGTCACAAGTCCCAGATGAAACACATTATTGCAATATAATGTCACATCATGTATTACTGTACTTCAAGGAGTTTGTTGAGATAAAATAATGATGTAGTATAGGTTAATGTGTGTCAGTTTGTAACTGTGTGTGTGTGTGTGTGTGTGTGTGTGTGTTTTTCTCAGGCTATGGCACACAGCATGTCCAGGTCCTGATGGGGAGGTGTTTGTGTTCGGGGGCTGTGCCAACAACCTGCTGTCCCAACACAGGGCTGTGAGTAACTCTTAAATGGGAAGCAAACAGTCACCATAGAAAAAAACAAATATCTTTGTGGTTTAGTTGTTTGTTCACTTAATAGTTCTTCTGACAGGAGCTGCTTTCTCCTCAGGCTCACAGCAACGAGCTGCTGGTCTTTACTGTCCAACCTAAGTCTCTGATGAGGTGAGAATTAGCAGAGGAAAACACCCTTTTTAGAGATTTATTTTTGATATTGTCTGTTTCACAAAACTGCTGTTAAGCTGGACCTAAATATTTATTTTAAACCGTCCTGACCCTCTTCCTCCTCCGTCTCCATGCTGCAGGGTCTGTGTGGAGGCAGCGCTGCAGCACAGGGAGCGGCTGGCCTCCTCCTGGGACTGCCTGCCCAAACATTTGCTGCACTGCCTCCAGCAGAGGATGGGTGACCTTAACACACTGGGCTCCTAGGAGCGTATCCACTACTGTGTATGTGTGTGTGTGTGTGTGTGTGTGTGTGAGTGAGAGAGATTGTAAGAAAGATCAATGGCTGCCATTACCCTAAATGGAAAGAAACGAGAACCAGTCTTTAGGATGCTAGGAGGAAGTGTATTTCAGATGAATTGCGTGTGTGGGCATGTTTAACTGTCCTTGTGGGGACCGGAGATCCCCTCAAGAATAGCAGAGTAGGAAAATAATTTATTTGTGAGGACATTTTCTTGGTCTTCACAAGTTCAAGTGCTATTTCTAGGGAGTTTTAGGGTTAGATTTACATTCAGGGTTAGGAGTTGGTGATAGTTTTAGGGTTAGGATTCAGTTTAGGTTTTTGGGTTAAGGTTAGGTCTTGGAGTGAAAACAGGATTTTGAATGGGACTGAATTGAGTCCCCACAAGAATAGTAAAACGAAGCTTTGTGTGTGTATAATGTACAGTAGCAATAGTGGACTGCCACAAACCTGTTTGAAGAGAACTGCCCACTGATAGTTCCCACCATTGAGACATGGGGGGATAGTCAGAACCTCTCTGTCAATAATATGTAGAACTACTAGGGACTGTTGGTGGACTGATGGAGATTCTGAGTCCGCCGGATCAGACCTGCATATACTACTGTTATAGCACAGTGAGCTGCTTGGACTATCACTGTTGTCTGACTTAGCCAGACAAATCAAATTGTTCAAATTTAGCAACAAAGCTTGTTATAGTAGTTGGGTCTACACATAGTGTCTGCCGTGTCCGGTCCAGATATGAGTTCGGAACGAGGCCATGGGGATGTTCTTTGAGTGTCTGTAATGATGTAAATTTTGTATGGCATATATATTTTTGTGTGGAATTATTGTCAGTGTTTCAAAAGTTTCTATTTTTTAAGCTCCTGTGTTCAATATTGCTGGAGAGACTAACAGATTTTACAATAATTCAGCTGTAGCGTCATCTTTTAATTAGTCAGGTTCAGTTAAACAGCACTACATCAATGAGTCACATTTGCACTGAAGACCCCTCTTATCACAAAAGATAAAAGTTATGTTGTTTTTATATCCTGTCTGATTTGCACAGTTTTTTTCCCCTGACATTTTTATTAAGAAATATATTGTACAAAATGTTTAAAATTATGTTTTCATTTCGGAATCGGGAGAGAATAAACAGACAGAATTGAAATCAGAACTTATGCCTGTACATTATTTACGTCCTGGTTTTTAAATATGGACCTCCTTAGAACTATTATTCAGCATGTCAGTCACATGTTGGAGAGGTCTGAAGCACATAGCCACAGTTGTAATGACATTGTGGGGCATTGGTTGATGAGTTCAGTTCTGCTGTCTACAGATCGTCCAGAAGGCGGCAGTGGACATAAAAAGAAGAAACCTGGCATACTACACTTGGAGGCCAAACTTCAGACCTCGCCTTGGTCACTTTGGCCTGTGTTTGTGTCTTATTTCTTTTTGGCTGCCAGCAGGTTGGGGGCTGACACTTTGACCTTGCCTGGCATGTTTCTAGACAGGTCTGTATCCTGGAACACAAGAGGTTAGAGGTGGTTAGATTTATAGAGTGTACGTTTGTTCTGTTACGCAGCCAGTTTGAGATGAGGGGAAAAAAGGGGTAGTAGAAAAATATAAATAAAAACTGGGACAGAGTGGAGGGGAGAGGGGGTTTGGGAGAAAGAAGGGGGAGGATGATGGAAAGTGAGGGGCAGGTATGATGCGCTCAGAGGTGTTGGGCCTACTGTACCTTGACGCTGCGGAATAGGTCCTTCTCTCTAGTGGAGGATTCTCTGGCCTTCATAAAGCTGAACACAGCCGTCCTGGCTGCCTTGCCTTTCTTCTGAGTCCCTGGGGTCAACTTCACCTTATGTCTGACACGGTAAAAACAAACTGGTCATCAAAGTAGAGAAACTTAAAGCATTTTATGTTTCCTTTTCAGATAATACCACAAATACATAGACCTACTTATAGTTTGAGAGGGCAGTGTAGGGTGCACAGACAGGCACAGCAAACAGCAGCACATCTTCAGGGTGAGGTTGACCTGTCAGGGAGGTCAACAAGTTCTCAGCCTCCTGAGAAAACCAACAAAACACAAATTTAACATCCACATACTTTGCCGGAACACCAGTGCCTTTCAGCTGCATGGTCAGCTACATGTTGTATCTAGAAAGAAAGGGTCTTACCTGCCTGAGGGCAGCAAAGAAAGAATGACTTTGAACAGAGGGTGTATGGTGAGGTGTGTTAGGGATGCTAGTGTGTAATGGGGAGCAGGAGGGAGGAGGTGGTGCAGAATAGGCTGAGGATTGGGCACACAGGGTTGAATGCAACAGTCATCGGGAGGGCATTATATCGGGTTGTGTGAGGAGTGCTTGTGGAGGAGATAGTTGTGCATGTATTATTGCATTGCGAGTTGTGACGTAGTCCGGGGAAAGCTTTTCCCTTTTTTCCCCGATTAGCCTCACTAACAAGTGGGTTTTCTTGTGGGCGCAGGGCAGTTTAGTCCCAATCCTGTGAATTCTTGTGCGTGTGGAAATGCTAGTACTTCAATAATTAACACGGCCGTGAGTTCTACAGTCCTTTTTTTTACCGGCAGTATAAGTAGACCGTGACTGATCACACACTCCTGCACAGTAGGTGGCGGTATCGATCCGCCAATCAAACTCATGGATGAAAAAGAAGAAATCGAGTAACTAGTTGATGGCAAACTTTACCTATATATAATCTTATATAATTTAACTTGCTACCGTTACTATTACGTTTTATAGTCTAGACACTGCGCAGTTGAGTCAATTTTAAGGTGAATCGAAAGGATAAGATTGATTTAGGTGAGTAGTTGAATACCATTGATTTCGGTCAAGTAGGCTAGCTTGTTAGCTAGCTAGCGTAGTAAGTTAGCTTGCTAGCTCGGCCGAATACACCATGATATCCAAATTGTCAGTAGCTTACAAAAATATATACGAAGACCCAATAACATAGCTATATAATTATGTAAATACGTTGGTAAAGCATAATGCTTAGTTTGCACACACCCTAAAGTAAATATGTCCTATTGATGATGCACAACATCCTCATTTAATTTTTCTTTTGTCGTAGTGTCCACATGGGCCAGTGAGGGGGCGAGTTGGACGTACGAAGAGGATAGACGCGCTGTCTGCTACATTTCATCCGCAGTTTGCTTCGTACGTTCATCTACATTAGATCACATTTGCGGATTCATGTATGGTTCTGATGGCTTCTCTGGGAGTGACCGAAAAAGATGATACAGGGGAGTATGGTGTTCCCTCAATGGAACTTTTTAATAACGATACAGTTTCCAATATGTTGACCAGCCCCGAGCAGATGGAGGTACTCCAGAGGATGCGTTTTCATGATTGCAGCCAAAAGGAAGGTCAGAGCGTGTCAAGTTTCATCGCAGAGCTGCGGGAGTTGGCGTCTGGCTGTGGCTTCAGTACCCAGCAGGAACTTCTGCTCAGAGACAGAATCCTCTATGGTGTAACTGACAAGTCACTGCAGATAATCCTTTTGACCGAGACAAAGCTCACCCTCCAGTCCGTTGAAGAGAGAGCCCTGGCTGCAGAGGAGGCTGCAGAAGAGGCTGCAGCCAATGCCTGCCCCCAGTCAATGAGAAACATCAGTACCATCCAAGTAGAACTCGATTATGACGATAACAATGAAGGAGTTGAAGAGTGGTTTGAGAGGTCTGAGGCCAGGGATGATGTTGAGGCCATTGACGAGGAGCAGCCTGACATCTCCAGCGGAACCACCCACTGCCCCTTCTGTAGCCGCAGCTTCAGAGGGAAGGCCAAGCTGGAGAGGCACCTCCGAAGTCACACCGGAGAGAAACCCTTTCCCTGCCTCGACTGTGGGAAGAGATTCAGCCAAACCTACCACTTGCAGAGACACCTGCGAAACATCCACAAGCAGGAAAGCCTCGACCCCTGCCACCAGCTGCCTAGCAACGGGACGACGCATCTCGGAGACAATGAAGAGACAGGTGATGATGATGGTGAGGATGAAGACGTGAATGACGTGGCACAGCCTGAGATCCCCACAACCCCCCACTGCTCCATCTGTGACCGCAGCTTCAGAGGGAAGGCCAAGCTGGAGAGGCACCTCCGAAGTCACACCGGAGAGAAACCCTTCCCCTGCCCCGACTGTGGGAAGAGATTCAGCCAAACCTACCACTTGCAGAGACACCTGCGAAACATCCACAACCTGGACACTAACCCTAAAGACACAGAAGATGACGACAATGATGCTAATCGAGAAGAGGAAGCTCCGGGTCACACGACACGGCCGGAGGCCTCCAGGGGACCCCGCCAGTGTTCCATCTGTGCCCAGACCTTCAGAGGAAGAGCAAGGATGGAGAGGCACCTTCGAACTCACACCGGAGAAAAACCTTTCCCCTGCCTTGACTGTGGGAAGAGATTCGGCCAAAACTACCACTTGCAAAGACACCGGAGGGTCCACACCCGGGAGCGGAGGGGATCCAAACGCCCTAAACGCCGGGGCAAGACGTCCCACTCGGAGACGGAGCTCAAAGCGTCCAAGCAGCTGACCCAACACAAGAAGAAGAAACCCTACTTGTGCTCCAGGTGTGATGATAGATTCTCCAGCCTGGAGGAGCTGACGGCTCACCTCCCTAACCACGAAGGGGAGAAGCCTATGATCTGCTCCGACTGCGGGAAGACCTTCCTTAACCACACCAAAATGCTGAGACACCAGAAGCTCCACGTGTCGGGAAAACAGCACCTCTGCAACGAGTGTGGGAAGGTGTTCACCTCCCCGACAGTGCTCATGAAGCACATGCAGACCCACACAGGGGAGAGACCGTACCTCTGTGCAGAGTGCGGCATGACGTTTCGCTACAGCTCCCAATACTACACGCATAAGCGGAAGCACACAGAATCACTGCCTAGATACTCGTGTTCAGACTGCGGTCGAACGTACAGCCGTCTGTCCGATGTTCAAAGGCACCTGAGAACGCACACGGGCGAAAGACCTTATCACTGTCCCTGCTGCGACAAAAGCTTCCACAGGCAAGAACAGCTCACAACTCACACGAGGATTCACACTGGGGAGAAACCCTATGGATGCCATGTCTGTGGCAAGAAGTTCACCCAGAGTGGAGACAAGAGCAGGCACATGAGTAGGTTTCATCCCGACGCCACTTCACAAACATTTTGAGCAAGGCATTGAATGTTCATGTGTTGTTCACAATATCAAACTGTTTTGACATTTGATTTGTTTTGCTAGATGCGTGTACGCTGGTCATACCTTTGTCTGGAAATGTCAAAAGTCTACATTTTGAGTCTGTACTTACTAAAAATTAAATCCTCTTTTGAAAAAAATTTCTTGTCATGAAATAGCAGATACTTTCACTGTGGTAACCAAATAATGGCGTGTGTAGATCAACAACCAGGGGACATCAGGACTCACTTCTGCTCCTGGATTGTCCTGGTCCACATCATCTCCTTCCTGCAGCAAAGACACGACAAACGATTACATTTCAGATGGTTGAAAGTGGTATTTAGGCAGTTTGGGTTGCTGGGAGGGTGAATCTCTCCCTGTACCTTATCCTCCAGTTCAGCAGCTGGTACCTCCATCCCTGTCTCTCCCCCCTCCTTCTCTCCCTCTCCCTGCTGCTCTAGCTTCTTCATGGCCGCCTCCTGGGCACTGGGCTTCTGAGGGGCTTTGGCCGTGGGGGGTTTCCTCCCAGGCTCCTTTCCCTTCTTTCCCTTCTTCACCTTCTCCTCTTTCACCCCTGCAGACTAAGGAAAGATGAAAGGAGACAAAAAGGTTCAAGGGTGGAAATCGTGGTGGTAAACATGCCATCTGTCTCCCACATTCTGCCCGCCCTCTTCCCCCCTCTCCTCCCTTTGCTCACCCCCAGCAGCTTCATCCTCAGCTCACGGTCCTCCTCATCTTGGTCCTTGTACTTTTCCTTGATCTTCTTTAACTTGTTCTGGAAAACACCAGAGCCATAGGGGGAGAGACATGCAGAATCAAGATACTGTGTACTGTACCTCCTTTAGTGTGTGCGGATTGGAGCACTATAGTGTGAGCAGCATCTCCACATGCTTCAGTCACCTGTGTGCACTGCTGTCTTGACAATCACTTAATTCTGGTGGCAACCTAGACTATAACTACTTTTTGCTATATTGAAAACATAGTGAACCGTGATACCACTGTTGTCTTGAATAAAACTCAGAATTTAAAATGAATGTACAACTGTTAAATGGGGACCATGCACAAGTAATGCAATCAAGCCTCTTACCTTCTGGCCTCTCTTCAGAGGCTGCTGGGAGGGGCCACCAGTCCTGGCAGCTCCCTGATTGGCTGCAGAGGGAGGAGGCATGTCTACTTCCTCCTGGGGTTCGGAGCCATCCTGTGTCTGTTTCCTTTTCTTCTCCTCTCTGTGGAGGACACACACACACACATCACAATGATGCAAGTGGGAGTGAGACGGTATTGGTGTTGTATGTTTATTCTTCCTCATGTTAGCTGAGGATTCTCACCTCCGCTGTTTGGCAGTCATGTGTTTCCTTCCATGGGCATCAACCTCAGCCTATAGACACATACATCCCCATCAGCTATGAAGCGTACAGTATGGAAACACTTTATTGTATATGCTGAGAAAAACTAACGCAGTAGCACTCCAGAGTTGCCAACCTCATAGATACAAAGACGGTTTACCTGACTGGAAACCTCGGTTTTGAACCCAGCACTCGGATTTCCCCTGGAGAAAGGGTGTAATGAAGACAGTCGACCGTATTTCAACACACTGATATATCTTGTACTGAAGTTATCACAGAGTGCCATCACACAGGTCCTGCAGTGGTATGGACAGACAGGTGAGGTTGATTTTACCTGGAAGACTGGAGGTGAGACAGTGAGATGGTGGTGTCTGGGAAGCTGATATCAGCACTCTCTACGTCACTCTTCGCCTCCGTTTCCGTCCCTTTTTCCTCCTCGTCCTCGTCATCATCCCCCTCTCCATCCTCTCCATCCTCGATGCTGGCACACTCTGATGACTTTCTCTCTGGTTTGTCTGTGGCCTCTTCTGGAACGCTGGCCAGGTTTCTTCTCTCTCCTTCCTCCTCCTCCTGACTCTCGTCCCCTGCCTTGGGCTCCTTTGTCCCCACCTCGCCATTTTTCTTCATGTCCCCTTCTCCCTGTTCTTCCCCTTCTCCCTCATTGCTGCTGTCATCTCCTAGAAAGAGGAAAATTTACTTTCAGTGATGCCTGTATCCGTTAGGCTTTACAGCAGACACTGAAGAGTGTGTGTGTGTGTGTGTGCGTGCGTGTGTGTGGACGTATACCCAGAAGCTCCTCTCCGTCTTCGAGCAGCTCAGCAGTGCTGGATGTTACTTGCTCCATGTCCTCCTCAATGGTTTTAACCTTCCTCTCTCCACGGTGTCTGAACACACACTGCTCATCCACCTACACACACACACACACACACACACACACACACACACAGACATATCAACCAGACACATATGGAGTAGGGGGAGGGGGGGGGGTCAGATATGGTTAGGGAGTTAGAGTGTGGATCAGGGTTTTAGTCAGTGTGTGTGTTTACCTTAAAAAGGAAGCTGAAGCCCATCATCAGGTAGGAGGGTGGCAGGAAGTTCTTCTTCCCTGAGAAGAGAGAGTTCATTTGTACTCAAATGACTACAGTTACACTGGAGCTCTGTGTCTCACATTTACCAACCTATTCCCTGTTAAACTAACTGGTTATTACATATGTGATTACTCTCAGGACAGCAGGGTAAAAGGGCATACAAAAAAAAATATATATATATTACAAGACGATACAAAATTGTAGACAATGTGCAAAAAACATTCTATATTGTAGATTGTGAAGCTGCATGTAACACTGACCTCGGATCATGAAGCTACCGGTGGTCAGGTACTCTCCTGTGGGGGCTGTCTTAGTTACCTGGACACACAGACATGAAACCCCTTGAACCAGAGTGGTTTTGTGGAACACAATAGCAGCCAGTCTTCTGACCTGGAGGAATGGGATGAGTGTGTGTACTGGAATGTACGGGTATTTGTTTGTGAGTTGACTGACCTGATTGTGGTTGACCCACCAGGCGCTGGTGACCACCTTGGCGTCCCAGGCTGCACTGTAACACACTGCCATGGTGCCTGCCTCTGTCAGGGTACGGGGGGGCAGAGGGTCACCTGGGGGAGAGAGGGAGGGATGAAAGCATCAGTTCTTTCATAGTTCCACTAACACAGTGGGAAGAGGTACGCACATCTTTAACATCGACCAGTTAAGTTCATTAAAGGTTGCTCAGGTTAATCTAGGCCTGTGTTGCTTAGCAGCAGTGGCAGTTCCGGCTCACCTTTGGGGTTTTTGATGACACAGCTGGTGGCTCCATGGAGATCTGCATGGACGTAGACGTCACCTGGGAACACAAACATACACGTTGAGGATCTACACACTGCAAGTTTTGTGGGCTGGATTGTGTGTTTGAGCAGCACTTACCTGCCCTCAGGTAGCGCTTGACAATGATCTCGTTTTGCTGCTGGTCACGTCCAGCGATGATGAGGTAGTTCTCTGAACTGATGAACCAGAGGAACTTCTCAAACCTTGATGAAGATAAACATATTAAACAGACATCTTCTATTGGATCAAATATGAATGAACTGTGGAATCAGTGATTGTTACATGTTAGCTGGTTTAGTAAGCAGATCCAGGCAGCCTGTGAGTGGAAGATCTCTCACCAGTACACCTTCCTTGCCTTCTGGATGGTGGTGACGGTCTGGACTTCCTTCAGGGTCTGTTTGGTCTTTTTCTCAGCTGACTTAAAGGCCTGGAGGGAGATGGAACCACATGAATACACAGTAGGACAGTTCAAATGATCTGCCTCAGGGATTATGAAGATGAGGAACTGAAGGCGGGGGGGGGGGGGGGGGGGGGGGGGGCGTCCTGACCTTCTGAGCTGCCTCCACTGTCTTCTGTTCCTTCTTAGCAGCTGTCCGCTTGTGGTCGTAGTACCTGCCAAAGACATGAAACATTTGGTTCAGAATCCCGTATGGGGGATGGGTATAGGTAGAGCATTTGGCTGCAGATCAACAGGAGTCACGGCTTCAAATCTCCAATGCGTGTTGATTTTGATACAAATGTCATTATAAACAATTTTTCATTCCAGATTGTCTTCATTTTGACGCTTATGAGCATCTGCAAAGCTCTTTCTGATAAATAAGATAAATAAACAAATAACACTGGATTTGCCTTATTGCTACTGAAATCTTGTTATTTTATATTATTGGATACATTAGTATAAAAGAAGTTGAAGTGGTCCCACCTACTTCTTGGCATTTGCGTAAGCTGATAGATTGAGGTCAACATCTACCAGCATGGGTTTGTTCTTCTGCAGCTTGGGCTTCTGACCACGGTCCTTCTTCCCCTTTTTCCCCTTCTGCACCTCAGCCACCTCCTCTTCCTCTTCTAGCTCCTCCTGCTCCTCCTCGGAAATATAGGGGTTTCTAGGGGGAGGCAGAAGCAGAAGTCATACCTTACCAACAGTAACATCCAGATTCCTGTGCCCTAATCGTAACTGATCGTGACCTGAGCAGCAATGCTATTTGGTCAGTGATGTGTTATGATCCTGACCTTAGCAGCATGGTGATGTGATTGGTCTGTAGCTTCAGCTCTTTGATGCAACAGGCCACAGGGTCACCCGCTGCCTGTGCTTCCTTGACAATGATGCCGATCTCTGCCCAGTCTACCTGGTTGGCCAGGGCACTGCGTACCACCTGGAGCGCTCTCTCCACCACCTGCAGGTTCATCTCCACCAGCTCGCCCTTCACACGGTCCACCTCCTGAAATTCAGCACAGTAGAGTGGAATCGATTTATTGACTAAGATTCTGTTTACTTTCAAGTATCCACTGGATTTTACTATATATTTATATATAATATAAAGCATATACTATATGTTTGGCCAATTTGTCTATCTAATGACCTGGGCCTGGTGCAAAGCCTCAAGCCTCTGCACATGGTCCTTCTTGACATTGTCCAATTTCTTTAGAGCCTGCTTCTCCTGATGCAAAGCCTTCACATCGAGTTTCTGACTCTCCATCTTAGAGTAGAACTCATCAACCGCCTGGGGACAGAAGTCAAAGGTCACCAGAGATATTCCTAATACGGAGTGCTACATGCAATTGTGTGTGTATATACAGCATAGTTTTTGATAGTCACCTTATCAAATGAATCAAACTCCACATAGTGGCTCTTGGCATTTTGAGTAAAGAGGAAGGGGTGGAACTCCTCGTAACTACAGGGGGGGAAAAACGATCATCAAGTCTGAACAATAAACAGACATTTTAAAATACCATTAAATAATTTGGCTTGTTTATCAACCCAGGGCAGTGGAACCAAAAGTGACAACTGAGGTAAATTGAACACGTAATAGATTCAGTTAGAAGTAGTTGATAAAGGTAATAGAGGGGACGGGAACTTACGTGAGTAGTTCCTCATTGGGTTGGTCTGGAGCGAGACTGGGTTTCTTTTCACATTTCTGGATAATGTAGCCCTAAAGGGGGGTTATTCATGCATGACATTCAGTTCAAATTTATTTGTCGCTTGATGACATACAAATAATATACAGTCAGTGCATTAAAAAGTGTTCTTATTATAATCAAAAATAGTGTTGAAGACTTGTGTCAGACAATACCTTTCCACTAAAACTCCCTGTCTTCTCCATGTAATCCTCTGCCATCTTTAAGGCTTCCAGAATCTTAGGTGCATCTGTAAACAAAATTCAAATAATATAAATCGCCTCATTACCAGGAGGTCAACTGGTATAAAGAGTCATTAATTACAGTGTTCCCAAACATTGATTTATTTGTGGTGGCCCGCCACAATAAAAATACTTTTTGTCGGAGAGAGGGGGTTATAATGGATACAAATCAGTGTCATAATGTTTTGAATTTTAAAAGGCACTACTTAATATAAAAATTTAAACACCACCGAATTTGTTGGTTTTGAATTCACCTCTTTAAAATTGAAATATGAATTTATTTCAATGTAAAAAAAGGTTAAGAAATTCAGGTTGCTCAAATTCAAACAGTACAATTCAGATCCCGAAAATTCAATACAAAAAATTCAAGCTTCAGAAATTTGAATAGAACAAGATTCAACATCCAATTGCGACATCCAGGATACCAAGGTATTGCTTGCTTCAGACTGGGCCTCTCTCCTTAGACCCCAGGCTGTAATTGTATGACTGATCTGCATGTATGAATGTCACAAATATAATCACATTCATAAAAGTACCATAGCTGTTACCTCGATCAACATTGAACTGGCCATCCAGTTTGATAAAACCAGACAGTCCCACCTCCATTAGACAGTGCTCAATGAGAGTGGCTCCATAAGCTGCAAAAAACAAGAGGACAGGGCCATGTTTAGGTCACACCAGGAATCGACAAGACACGTAACCACATTTCTTAGACAATAGTGCACAGAAGATAAGGCTCTAATGTTCTAGAATCTTCATCAGTGCGTCTACATCTGTATATCCATTTTCCAATGATAGACTAGTAAAGTTGTTTTAACAGTTAATAATCTGAACACTAGAAGATAATCCTAAAACAACACTAGAGTTGAATGAACAGGGTTCAGGTGACTTACGGAGGAGTGGGTTGAGGATTCTCTTCACCTGCTCTCCACTGGGTGCCTGGGAAAGGATCTCTGTCAGTCTGCATTGACACAAACAATCAAACATGAGCTGGAGTCCACACAGATGTACTACTAGCTGGTCCAGACACCTTGGTTACTGTATCCCTCCACTCCTTTTGTCTGTTTTTCAGGCTTGCCCCAATATCTGTGTGAACAGGCTGGCTACCTCTCCAGGCTGATGAGGGGTTCCAGGGGGCGGGCCTTCTCCACAGGGTACCTCTCCCTGACTGCGATCTTCACATCTGCTTCCTCAGCCGTCCGAAAACGCAGCAGGTTCAGAATGGTGTACTCGTGGTCCGCTAGAATGATGTTACCCTTCACACAGGAACGCAAAGGTGAAGGACATAGAAGTCAAGTGGTTGTGTGTGTAGTTTGTCTTGTGTGTGATGCTCTATTTACTTTGGTTGACACTTGTTTTTTGATGTGCTAATATGATTATTGGATTGATTGAAAGACGACTCTCACCCTGTCATAGAGCTCCACAATGAGATGATAAGCAGCCTCGTCTGAGCCAAACTGAAAGTCAACAATCCTGTCAACTCCAAGCTGCTTCACCTGCGTCAGGCGCCTTGACTTCAGGTGCTTTCGACACTAATCAGAGATACAACCACACTTTAAGATCTCATACATCGCAGGTGACCACTGACAGTTGATCAGGGTCTATCTATCTTACCTTCATGGCAAAGCCAGAGGGCATCATATTCTTGGGCCATTCAAAGTCTGTTGAGTGAATACGGATTCCAGACTCGACCAACAGCACCGCTTTCGAGTCAGGCCTTAAAGAGGAACAGAATTTTACCAGAACTACAGCAACTACTAAAACATATCACCACTCATGTGGGTTCAAACTCAAGTGAGGCATATAACACAGGGATGACTGAAGCAACGGATAGACAGGGTGACATTCTTTGACAGATTACCTTAATTGCACTGTATTTTAACAGGCAATTACGTGAAAGATAAGGTCATCATGTGCCACGATTACAACAGATTGCGGAAAGGACAGGTTTACGGGCAACAACTGTTTTGGCAACTATCTACCTGGTTAGCTTGGGAACTGACAGAACAGCTAGACAACCTACTTTTGAAGGCGGATGAGATAGGTCTTGTTGTCGATGTCATACACGTTGTTAACTCTCATTCCAAGATAGCTGAAAGAAGAGAGTACCGTTAGGAGTGCAGGACAATTAGCCTTGAAAACTTGGTTAGCATCTGGTTAGCTAGCTCTAGCTCTGCCACTGTCATGCAGTGCTAAATCAACAAACGACTCACTTGGCATTGATTTCGGCAATGACTGCCCTTATATCCACTGTATTAAACCTGGTTTTCATTGTGAATGTATCCTAAATAGTAGGTAATTGTTATAAATATAGAACGTAGCTAGTCGAAAGTGATCGTCACCATCAGTGCAACACTAACTCGTTAGCTAGTTAACTAGAGCTGTCTACCCACACTTCACGCTCACTGTAAGGGCTACGGATGTTCTACGGAAGCCTGTGTGGAGAAAACTACAACCGAACCAAAATACTCGCTGACGATAAAGAAGCACACGCACACACGCCTAGGCAAATAACGGAAATTGTGATTGGTGCTTATATTATAGCTAATTATGTTTTATTTGCTTATGCTACTAGGAGATGTATGATGCTGTTGGCCACCCGCTGAGCCGGAGGGAGTGTCTCCAGATATTTCTATCATAATTACCCACGGCAGGGTTGAAGAACTATAGTCAATCCATTGCATCCAATGTGTCCTTTTTGGTATAATGATGCAGTACTCAAATTGGCTTATTGGTGTAAAAAACAGAGCACACATTCGCCAAACATGTCAGACGCCTGACATTGAATGGAGAAGCAGGAGTTCCGTGAACAACAATCATCCACAGCAGCTAAAAATATCTTCGGTTTCTCTCAGCAACCATCTTTGGAAAAATGGTGAGATGCGAAAAATATTCAACTTCAAACAAATGACCGTGTTAGACATTGAATTTATTCACCAGAATAAATATGCAGTTGCCAATCTTGTTTGAACTCTATTTTTAACTAGACCAGCTCTATCTCTAATGCACGAAACATGCATTAATCAAAAAAATGTAGTTTACCCCCGCCCATTATACCAGCTAACATTGCTAGCTTTTTGTTAATAACATTCTGGAACAATAACATTTATTGACCGAGACAGATAACCAGCAAGCTAGAGCCTGTAATTTCTTGTTTCGTTCACACCTTGGCTTGGGTCAGAGTTGAGGGTGAGGCTTGCCGCGTGCCTGGTTACCAAGGTGACGGCCAGCTAACATGGCTAGCTACCTCGGCTAGCACTGAAGGCGTGTTTAGTTATTTTTTAAGTGTCCCTTTATTTCGCAGCTTCCTAGATCACTAGCCCTAACAAGGCTGTGCCATGAAAACATCGTAATGTGTTATTTAAACACATCTATTATGGATAATTTACTCATATGCAGTGACCACTTTGAAGAATGGATAGTAAGTGTTAGAGCGAGCTAAATCATCTTGCTTTAGCTGTTACAACAACCACAGGATATACAGTAATCGGGCAAGTAGTCTAACGACGTTAGCCAAAAACATTGACTACTGTACTAGTGAATGTTAGAATTAGCAATATGTAAATAACGATGTTAACGATTACGTTTCTGATGCTGCATAACACACATAATGTACTTGTTTTCTATCTTTTTCTGGCATGCAGATTACAAATTAATTAAGAAAATTGGAGAGGGAACGTTTTCCGAGGTGTTGAAAACACAAAGCCTGAGAGATGGAAGGTTCTATGCCTGTAAATCGATGAAGCAGACTATAAACAGGTATTCTTCAGTTCTACTGCCTTAACTTCATCGCCAGGTATGCTATCTTCACGTGCACTGCTGCATGCGAGCTTTTTCTTTTGTGGACCCTGGACACCTGAGCCAGCAGCCTGACACCCCTAGCTTTAAGTAGCCTATTAGGTGACAGCCTGCCCTGCCCATAACCCCCTAAGCCCTGACGTTGACCTTGTGTTATGGAGATGAAGATCAGTTCTGACGCCAGTCACAGTCTTTAGAGCACTGATTTGTATCCATTCATCTCATAGCCTTATGCATCCAGTGTCGGAATCCTAATTTTTATTCTGATCAATTAAATGAAAGGGTAAAATAATAAAAAGTGAAATGTTGCCGCAAACCTGCTCTCTACACAAATATCCAAATCATCATTCAAGTTACCTCTATCTTGGAGTCATAATGACATAGGCACTGTGAATAAAACTTTACTGGTTTTTTTGGACACAGTCTTGAACAGGCCAACAACCTGCGTGAGGTCCAGGCAATGAAGCGACTATGTCCTCACCCAAACATCATTCAGCTACATGAACTCATATTGTGAGTCTACACTACGCTTCAAAATTTGTCTTGATTTAAAACTGTTTTATACTGACCTGCAAAACATTTTCTGACCTGCTAGATAATCTTTTATCTATTTTCTAGTGACAAAGAGACGGGGTCACTGTCCCTGATCTGTGAGCTCATGGAGATGAACATCTATGAGTTCATACGAGGTCAGTAGAGCTGGGGACATCACACGTTTTTTATGCCACACTGTTACTCAAATTACAGATACTTTAAGGATTCCAACATATCCTTATTAACTTAACCTGTATCACTTGCAGGGCGACAGCATCCTTTGCCAGAAAGTAAAATCAAGCACTACATGTATCAACTCTGCAAGTCACTGGACCACATGCACAGGTAGATTTCTACACTTTCTGTGGGTGTTTTACTGTCTTTTTAGTAGTGGTCATTACAGGAGGTGTAGATTCTTATACACTTGATGTCTACTGTATAATTTCCTGGTTGACTGTCGTGATGGCATCTAAGGGTTGACTATAAGTATACCATCCTGGTGCTGTCTGTCTGTGGGGTCTTTAGTGAGGTAATACAGTGCCTTGCGAAAGTATTCAGCCCCCTTGAATTTTTCGACCTTTTGCCACATTTCAGGCTTCAAACAAATATATAAAAATTTAATTTGTGAAAAATTAACAACAAGTGGGACACAATCATGAAGTGGAACAAACTTTATTGGATATTTCAAACTTTTAACAAATAAAAAACAGAAAAATTGGGCGTGCAAAATTTTTTGGCGCCCTTAACTTAATACTTTGTAGCACCACCTTTTGCTGCGATTACAGCTGTAAGTCGCTTGGGGTATGTCTATCAGTTGTGCACATCGAGAGACTGAAATTTTTGCCCATTCCTCCTTGCAAAACAGCTCGTGCTCAGTGAGGTTGGATGGAGAGGGTTTGTGAACAGCAGTTTTCAGTTCTTTCCACAGATTCTCGATTGGATTCAGGTCTGGACTTTGACTTGGCCATTCTAACACCTGGATATGTTTATTTGGGAACCATTCCATTGTAGATTTTGCTTTATGTTTTGGATCATTGTCTTGTTGGAAGACAAATCTCCGTCCCAGTCTCAGGTCCTTTGCAGACTCCATCAGGTTTTCTTCCAGAATGGTCCTGTATTTGGCTCCATCCATCTTCCCATCAATTTTAACCATCTTCCCTGTCCCTGCTGAAGAAAAGCAGGCCCAAACCATGATGCTGCCACCACCATGTTTGACAGTGGGGATGGTGTGTTCAGGGTGATGAGCTGTGTTGCTTTTACGCCAAACATAACGTTTTGCATTGTTGCCAAAAAGTTCGATTTTTGATTCATCTGACCAGAGCACCTTCTTCCACATGTTTGGTGTGTCTCCCAGGTGGCTTGTGGCAAACTTTAAACAACACTTTTTATGGATATCTTTAAGAAATGGCTTTCTTCTTGCCACTCTTCCATAAAGGCCAGATTTGTGCAGTATACGACTGATTGTTGTCCTATGGACAGAGTCTCCCACCCCTGCTGTAGCTCTCTGCAGTTCATCCAGAGTGATCATGGGCCTCTTGGCTGCATCTCTGATCAGTCTTCTCCTTGTATGAGCTGAAAGTTTAGAGGGATGGCCGGGTCTTGGTAGATTTGCAGTGGTCTGATACTCCTTCCATTTCAATATTATCGCTTGCACAGTGCTCCTTGGGATGTTTAAAGCTTGGGAAATCTTTTTGTATCCAAATCCGGCTTTAAACTTCTCCACAACAGTATCTCGGACCTGCCTGGTGTGTTCCTTGTTCTTCATGATGCTCTCGGCGCTTTAAACGGACCTCTGACACTATCACAGAGCAGGTGCATTTATACGGAGACTTGATTACACACAGGTGGATTCTATTTATCATCATTAGTCATTTAGGTCAACATTGGATCATTCAGAGATCCTCACTGAACTTCTGGAGAGTGTTTGCTGCACTGAAAGTAAAGGGGCTGAATACTTTTGCACGCCAAATTTTTCAGTTTTTGATTTGTTAAAAAAGTTTGAAATATCTAATAAATTTTGTTCCACTTCATGATTGTGTCCCACTTGTTGTTGATTTTTCATAAAAAATTACATTTTTATATCTTTATGTTTGATGCCTGAAATGTCGAAAAATTCAAGGGGGCCGAATACTTTCGCAAGGCACTGTAGTATGTTTTACTTTTGGTCTTCTCTAGCTGTGGGATCTTCCACCGAGATGTCAAGCCAGAGAACATCCTGATCAAAGTAAGTCCAAACTTCTGCCTTACGCTGATTTGGCTTACAGTGCAGCATTGCTAATGACATGAAACACAGTTTACGACAGGTGCATGGCGAAATATCTGACGGTATTGTTGTCCTGTAAATGGCATGTCGGTTCAAAAGCAAGACGTGCTGAAGCTGGGGGACTTTGGCTCCTGCAGGAGTGTGTACTCCAAGCCACCTCACACAGAGTACATCTCCACACGCTGGTACCGCGCCCCGGAGTGCCTCCTGACCGACGGACACTATTCCCTCAAAATGGACATGTGGAGTGTTGGCTGTGTCTTTTATGAGATCATCAGGTACCTGCCAGAGAAAGAGGACAAGACATGTAGTACATCATATATGTGCTATTCATGGTTATGAGGTTGTTTTTGTTCATTATGTAGACTCCATTGAAGTGGCTGTATAGTGCCCCATCTGGCTTAGTTTTGGTCAGGAAGACCAATTTTGCCACCACAGACATTTCACTGACAAATTATGTACATGTCCTGGATGTAATGTCACAAGTTCTTAATAAGTAATTATCATATCTACGTTGCAGTCTCAAGCCCTTGTTTCCAGGAACGAATGAGCTGGACCAGGTAGCAAAGATCCACGAGGTTCTAGGAACACCTGACTCCAGCCTTCTGCAGAAGTTCAAGCAGTAAGTTATTTACATGAACTTAGCATATGTTTACACAAGCACACACAGGAAACCATGGCATTGACTGTATGCCCCATATCATTGTCCTGTAGTTCAAGGTTAGGGTTTTTGTGGATGGGTGAAGGTTTGTTTGTGTACTATTGTCAGTGTTTCGTTTGTCCTTCCTGCAGGTCCAGGGCGATGCGGTTTGACTTCCCCTCCCGGAAGGGCAGTGGGATCTCCCAGTTGATTCCCAACTGCCCCGCCCCCGGCCTGTCCTTGCTTTACCAGATGTTGGCCTATGACCCTGAGGAACGCATCAGTGCCCGTGCCACCCTGCAGCACGTCTACTTTAGGGACCTTCGGTAAGAAGAGAATAGCCACGCGCAAACAACAAAAACCAGTGTACACGAGTTAAGGCTACAAATGATTGTCTTCTCATTCCATGATGCCTCTCCTCTCTGTTCTCCTCTCCCCCTGGTCCGTCCTCCAGGCTGGCAGAGAGGAGAGCTGACGGTCTTCGAAGGGCCATAGGGACTGTGGAGGGAGGGGAGAGCAGTGGGACCCCCAACTCTGTGGACAAACTGTGGCGCATGGCCAGACAGGGCAGGAGGCAGGTAAGTCACAGCTTCGGCCAGAACGCAGTCACAACTGACATTTAGTCACATTTAGTTGTTTAGTTATTCTCGGTACGTTCTGTCTCGACAACGTTTAAGTTTGTCTTTGTTAGATGTGTTTGAGAGGGTAGCACATGCTATCGAAGTAGTCCCCCCCCCCAAATAGCTAGATAATTCTACTTCCTGTTCTCTAGCACAACATTAAGCATGTGGCTGAGCCTCTCCTGAGACGCAATGCCCCACACTACAAGATGGAGCTGCCCAAGCTCAGCGTTGTGGTGCCCGCCCCGCAGATATCCTTTCCTGTCTCCACCATGCCCGCGCTGGGCATCTCTCACCGAGGCTCCCTCCCTGCCATCACCTCCAAGAAGTGCCACTCGCGGCTGGCTAAGGTAACGTAACACATCGTCTCTACTGACGGCTGGCAGCTGGGGAAGGATCTGGATGTGAGTGTGTGTTGTGGAGAGTGGCTTCAGTATGAGGTGAGCCTGTGTGAGGAGTCAGGGGAGTAACACCAGGGTTGACCAGGGTCTGTCTCTCCCTACAGCCCAGGGAGGAGTCCCACCGCTCGGCCTTCAAGGCCTACTACATGCCGCCCCTGGAGAGGAAACGCGGAGGCTACTAAACAGCCTTTGCCCCAACAGTCTGTGGGAGAAAAAGACCAGATTGGACTGTTCTTTCTGTAAATATGAATAAATCTGCTTGTTTGAGATGTTGAGGATAACATGGTTTAACCCAAGTCAAGCCTGCCACCTTGTGGAAAGCAGGGCTGAGCTTGTGTCCAAGTAGCAATAGCTACTGGGGATGTACATTTGAAGTGCAAATGAAATACAATGTGCTTTTCAAAGTATATTGGACTGTCTTAACCCTCGTGCTGCCTTCGGGTCACATGACCCAAAGGTTCATAACGAACCATCGTTGTGTTTACCCAATTTTACCCAATACAAAAACAAATAAAAATAATTTTCTTTTAACCTTCGCAATGTGGGGGGTCTGAGACAGCCCAACGGTTAAAAGAAAATGCTTCACTTTGTTTTTGTATGCGGTAAAGTTGTCGCAATACGACGGTGGGTCACAATGACTGATGGGTCAGAACGACCCGAAGATAACACAAGGGTTAAGTGTTGGCTCTATGAGATCTCTCAGTCTGTGAGACTGTTGTCTGTTGCCAGATATTATCAAGCCTGATCCCAACGCTTCATAGGTAAATACAAACATGCTTCACACTAGTGGTTTTCACCCCTCAGATGAACATAGCATTGTTGTTACTGGGCTCACATTTCTACACTACTCTCAGCCTGAAAAGCTCATGAATGAACCTTTTTAATTGAAAGGAGTCTATGGTAATTGAAAAGGCTACATTTGTATGTGACGAACAAGTCTATAGTGTCTTATCTGTAATATTACTGTTGAAGTATATGTGAATGAATGTTTAGGTCCTTGTTCAGCACTTTAGTATCAAAGACACAATTTCACAGCTGGGCATTTTTTAACAAGAGGATGGAACAACAGAAACCAATGTATTCAAGATTATTTTAATATTATTAATATGTATATTTTCTGCCTTAGAAATATAACTATTTCCTTAAATGATGACAAAACGTCCACTAGAGTAATGATCGGTTGTTTTTGCCCCATCAAATCACTGAATTACAATATTATACATATGATACAGAGCAGATTTTAATCTGAAACAATATTAAAATAAATGCTCAATAGATACAAATGTTTTAATAACATCACCATCACTCAACCTAGTAGTTGTGAGTTCTTTCACACCCAAAATGTAAAGCCATCTTCTTCTAATAAACTAATTTTAAGTGCAAACAATTTTTTCTTTTAAGAGACTATGATTGCAGCATTCAGCTTTACAGATTCAGCTTTCAAGACCAAGGATGTCAAAGCTGAGTGCATCAAGGCAGCCCTCTCATCTCTGCTTTTCTCTCTCCTTTATAGCGGTTACAAAACATTAACAAAGTAACAAAATCAGTGCAAAGTTCTCACTGGGGAGATTCTAGTCAGGAGAAACAAGACTGCGATTAGTTTAGATGCAAGAAAATCCATTGACGCTTACATGTTTGGCCTTAAAGGGACAGTTCACCCAGATGATGTTTCAGCCTGTATTTCCTGGCCTATTGCGTGCTTCCAACGTAGAGGTGGTCAATGTCGTGCCATTTGGGTGGACTGTACCTTTATATTCAAGACACATGACTGGCTTGCATCAAAATAAACAGAGCTCGAATTACAGAAACAAAACAACCAAACAAACAGTCGAGTGAGACATGAAAGCAAAAGGGAAAATACAGAAACTAAAACATAAAAAATATATTTAGGAGAAATAAGAATATGGCACACATTGCACCACAACCTCTCTCTCCACATGTGCATCAGCAGATGTCCAGCAGAACAGCAGATAGCCAGACTCGGGTCAGTCACTTGGAGCAAATACTTGGGCTCAGGGTGATTCAAATGATCTAATGTAATGAAGCAAACAGATCAGCCCCAGAAGTTCCTACGGAGGCAAATCAAACACACCTCAATGGATTTTCAACGTCTTTAAAGTAATTGATCAATGTAATTGACCCAAGTCTAGAGATAGAGATAGATAGAGAGAGAGAGAGAGAGAGAGAGGGGGGGGGGGATGGGTAAAACAAAAAGAACAGAATCTTGCAGTGGTTTGCGGGTGGCGAGCAGAGAAGCCTGTGGCTCTGGGTTGCAGGGTCTTTAGCAGCAGATAGAGAGGCTATACTACAGTTCCACTGGGAGAGCTTGCTGGGTTTTGGGATGACAATAACCCCTGGAAAAGGAAAACAAGGAGATTTGCATTGGGAGAGTTGACACAGCAAAGCAACAACTTGTTATCACCCTCTCATCCTCTGGACTGTTCTCCCTCTACCCTCTCATCTTCCGGACTGTTCCCCCTCTACCCTGCCTTTAGAGGATTGAGTAAAATGAATCCGTATCACGATAGTTGGAAACCTTTACCCAGACAGGTAACACATACTTAAGGAAGCATCTGAGATATCAATCACACACTACCTGGAACCACCTAAGATTACACTAGGAGCCAATGGAACACCTATGGGTGAGACTGGAGATTCCTCTGTTATACATTCTTAGATCCCCAAGTCCTGATGATGCCCAGTCCTAGACTAGGCTACAGAAGGAGAGCCTCACTGAAGTGCATCTATAACATGGGTCATATTAGTGAAGTGTATTTTAACCCTTGTGTTATCTTCGGGTCATTCTGACCCATCAGTCATTGTGACCCACCGTCGTATTGCGACAAATTTACCTCATACAAAAACAAAGTGAAGCATTTTCTTTTAACTGTCGGGCTGTCTCAGACCCCCCACATTGGAATGGTTAAAAGAAAATTATTTGTATTTGTTTTTGTATTGGGTAAAATTGGGTAAACACAACGATGGTTCGTTATGAACCTTTGGGTCATGTGACCCGAAGGCAGCACGAGGGTTAAGAGTTGGACTGCCAGTTGTGCTAGGCTGGTTTGGGCCTTATTAAAATAAAAGGAGGCTATTTGAACAAGCTAGGACCTGATCAGATTGGCCCTCCTATGTTAGACGATGCGTTCGTCTTCCAACCTTAAACCTTATCAACATGTGAGTACAGTCCATAGGCTCTGCATATTAGGCTGTGGCTTAAGCAGGAGGGTGTGAGCAGAAAGAAGACAAGTATTTGGTATAGCTGCTATGCCTTGTGGTACAGTCGTGAGCCTACTTTCATGTCCTCCTCTAAAGGCTGCATTCTTACCACCTTACGTTTCTTAACATCTTGTTTGAATAATGGGCCTTGGTGTGGGGTAGAACACACGTCACAGACAGTTTGAGGGTGAGAAGCACTGCTTGTGCAGGAACAAACAGCCCTTCCTCCTTCACTGAGCCCGTTTGTCTGAAATGTCCAGTAGGGAGTCACGTGGATCAGGGTGCAACAACGTCACTTCCCTGCCACAGCAAACTGGTTTAGCCTACGACAGGGACTAGAAGGCAAAGAGGAACCCTCGACTAAAGCACACGCGTCTGATTCAGAATGAACTTACCACTTTGCCAGGCCTCGCCCATGTGCAAATAAATCCCTCCTGACAAGCAGTCACTATACAGTCCTCTAGAAATATGAGTACAGTCAGCCTCTCGTGTGCTATCTTTTTACAGATGAGGGGTTCTAGCAGTGGAACGTCCTCCATGCGCGGGCACAGCAGCGTGCCCAGGGTCTTGGCAGGGTCTGTCTTGTTGGTTTTGGTCAGCATGTTGAGCTTGTCGCTGCTCTTGCTGCTGATGTGGCCCATGCTGTGGTTGCGTTTGTGGTCCTTCTCGTGGTGCCGCTCTTTGCGGTCGTGGAGCGACAGCGTGGCGAACTTGCTGACGCCCGCGGCGTTGGCGCTATCCATCGCTCCGCCGCCGCCCCCTCCTCCACCACCCCCACCCCCCCCTACGACCCCACCTCCACCCTTGCTGCTGCTGTTGGCAGTGGTGGTGCCAGCAGAGTGTGGCAGGCTGTTGGAGCGGGGCAGGGGGGTGGGCAGGGGGGTGGTGGCACCGCTGGTGTTGCCGTTAGTGCTGGGGTTGGTGGTGATGATAGCTCCCCCTGGGGGGCTGCTCGCGTTCATGACGTTTGTGTGTGTTCGTGTCCTGGAGAGGGGCAAGTGGGGGAACAGGATATCCTCTGTCAGGTCCCACAGGCAGAGCTGGGTGTCCTGGCCCACAGAGCCAAACCGGTAGGTCACACTAACAGGCCTGCTGTCCGTGGAGTTTCTCTTTGAGAGGCGCGACTGCGTGCTGTTGGCCCGGTCCCGTCCAAACTGGACCTGGTCCTGGAAGTCCTCGTCGCTGCCACTGAACTCCATGGGGTCGCAGCCCTCTTCCACGCTGGTGGTGTAGTGATCGAAGGCCACAACACTGACCCAGGACTTGTGTCCATGGCCCCGGGCGATGACCCGGCAGTCCAGGAAGGACCAGACGGTCACCAGGTCGTCCTCACCGCCCGCCACAATGTACTTCCCATCGGGGCTCCAGCAGACGCACAGCAGGCCGCCAAAGTAGCTCTTCATGGTGCCATGAAGCTCCACCGCGTCAAAATTGAACACGCGCAAAAACCCGTCTTGGCTCACGCACGCCAGGAACTTGCCGTCGGGGGAGAAGGAGAACTCGTGGAGCGCCCCCTCGCCCACCGTCCACTTCAGCAGGGGGTTCCGTGTGGACTTGCTCTTGCAGGTGTGCACAGAGTAGTTCTCGCCCTGCTTCAGCAACTGGTAGTGCGGCGCCGTGGTTCCACAGGTGTGCTCCACGTTGTACAGGTACATGTTCCCACTGGCGTGGGACACCAGGAACAGGCTCTCGGACCCAGGGACCCATTTCACACATGTCACTCGTGACTTGTCTATGAGTCTCTGGGGAAGGGGGAGGAGGAGAGAAGGAGAAAAATTGAAAATGTCACATTTTGTATGTTCATGAGTTTTACAGGACTTTAGACCTTAGGATCTAAAGAGATTGGACACAAATCAGCTACAGTATGTGGAGAAACTTCTAACTAGGCATCTGATTGGCTAGAGAGAACAGCTACATTGCTTCTACCTGTCCTGTCCCTTTACACAGAAGGTAGACTTGAGGGCTTCTCACTTACCTCCTCATTAAACAGCTTGCTTGTCTCCTTCTTGATGGGGTCAATAAGCTGCACCTGTCCAGCGGAGAAGCCCACTAGCAGACACACACTCTCTGCTGTGGCTGTCAGGTGATTGAAATCATGGCAGGTGGGTTGCGTTCCCTTGTATATCCGCTTGTCTATGGGCTTACTCAGGTCTGCAGCCTGCAAGAACCACACACACACACACACACACACACACACACAGTTAGTTCTTAGAGGGCAGTCACACCCTTTAGATACTGTGACCTGAAATATTGGGGCACTTTTTGATGAATACATCAGACAAGTGATACCAATTACTGGTACACTGGACAGAAATTGACACTAGTTGCAAGTTGCAACAATAAAATAATACACCATTTCTTTCTAGAAAGCCAGGCTGTCTTTCAGATTAGACGTGTTCATGTTTTACAAATAATCTCTTGTTAAAAATCTGTCAGAGAGGGATTTCCTTAAGGTTTACTGGCCACTAGTATATAAGAGGTCACTCCTGTGTGCTCTCAAGTCAACAAGTGTTCCGCTATCCACAGTCAACTAAAATAATGGTTAACCACAAGGGAACTGTCCATTGGTGACATTACAGCTTTTAACTCCCAGACATGTTAGGCAATGACACACTAACAACATAGGACCTCTACGAATCACACAAACACAGCATTGGATCTGAAACCAAGCATGCAAGTTAACCAGTTCCTCCTACTAGACCTGCAGTGTCATCATTAGTGAGAGATGTGCTGCATTTAGATCAGCTGAGGTCACCTGGCAGTACAGGAAGCTTTTTATGACAAGTATAAGTTACGGCCACATTACCAGTTTGAAATATGCACCGACACTAGCCAACTGTTCTTGCGCAAACTGATTTATTCTGCTTGATAGCGTTTAAGTACTGATTATGAATAGCTAGCCAGCCAGCTGCAGATTCTGTCATGTAGCTTACGTTAGTTTAGCTTAGCCTGGGATATCTTCGTCGGGTCACTCAGACCCAGCATCCCGGTTCTGCTGCACGTCAACCCTCTAACAGCGGAGGTCACACGTATCCATGCGCAAGCATTAATTTACAATACTGTAAAGTCTGCATCTGTCAATTCAAAGACCGTTGGCAGGTGTCCCAGTGCCAGGGCTGTCAGAAACAAGCTACAGGCTAGATGGCTGTCTGGCTGGTTATAGCTGCGATAAATACAATACCTAAAAGAACACTTTTAAGGGTTGTGCTAAGTTAGCTAGTAGCACTAGCCAGCTAGCTAGCTAGCCACTGATGCTAACCGAGTACAGTACTGTCAGTAGCTGTCACTTTGTTTTGGTCAAAATTCTAGCAAGTAAGGCAACATAAACCTGAGGTAATAAAAACGTCTGGCAACCTAGGCAATGGGTAGAGACATTGTAAAACATTCGACAGTTTTAGCAGCAAGTTTACCTTTCTAACGCCTTTGTAGATATAGAAGTAGAGCTCCCGGCCCACATTGAAACAGATTCTGTCGCCGTTTCCAGACTGGTCATTGACGTTAACGAAGGAGACTTTGACGGGGTTCGAGCCTTGGGAATTGAAAGGCACCCTGTTGGGTCGGCTGTATTCGGAGTGAGTGAGGAGTTTATAGACACCTTCCCGTGTGGTGAACTGAGTTTTAATTTCGTTCATCTCCTTCCCTCCTCCCTCCGCTGCCATCTTTGAAATTAACATTCATCCTTCCTCGGGCCCGGATCTTACGCACTGAGCGTGCGCTTTCCCGTTCACCACTGGAGGAAAGTGGCGACTGTCGAGAATAATTCTCTGGCGCTCAACTCTCTCAGACTGTATTTTGTGGCGTGCGCGTGCTGCATGTGCGATCAATGGCAAACGTCTTTTCTAACAGTTTAATCCCGACGAAACACACCTTCCATGATAACGCCTATCAATCAAGATAAGTCAATCAAATGCATCCTCATCAGTTAATTTATCTGAGATCAGCTGCTTTGTGATGAGTAATTGAACAATTAGCAAACTTCAAACGTGACCTTTAAAGAACTGGTCTAGATTGAATGATAACATGTATATCTGATGAAAAAAAATATCGAATTAAAATGTATAGTTGGTGAATAGTAATCACTTACTGTTACTGCGCACCTGCTGAAACAGCACCAGCATGGCAACTTCAAGGCGAAAGCGACACCACTCAAATCGAGGTAGGCCTAGTAACAGATAAAATAACTTGTCCACAAAGTTCCAAAATATTCACCCCTTGCTCTTTACAAAAACAATTCTGAGAAACTGCAAAGTTAATGCACTTCATCTTTTCGGTTGCTCAGGCGGAGGAAAAGTTGTTTCAAACGGCTCAAGTAATGTGGATAAATTGGCTTTCAGATATATGGTGAGTAAATTACGTTGAACAGAGGGCGAATAAAGCTTAGCAACACTAAAGATAATCGGTTAGGCCCCATTTGCTTGTCAATCTTCATATTATAGTTTATAGGCCAATAATTATCTCGAAGATTTTTTCTGAGGGAGATTTGTGTACCTGTGTCATTCGTATTTCACCTGGATGAAGCAGCACGTGATAGAGTATCAGGATGCCTCATTCCTCTTCTCTTTCTGCAGATGTGTAAGGTGGAGTCAAGCACAGATTCAGAGTCTGATGTTAGTCCCAGATGGTCAGACACCAGCACTATGGTATTAGATTTGTGGTCTGTCCTCTGAATGATAAGACCCTGGTGTATTTCAGCTGTAGAAGAATCCCAGAATCAAACCCAGTGTTGTATGATGTTGATGTTGCTGTTTTGAGTGCTTGTGTCCATCCTGCTGTTACTCTCAGGGCTGTGGTAGCAGTGCAGCAGAGAGCAGACCAGTCCAGCGGAGTCTGTTATGCGGACATAAGCCTGCTGGCCGACATCCTTCATATCACTGCTTGGTAAACATCCTCCCCCTCTCATATGTCTGTTCATACTTTAGAGATGATCTTCTCATTCTAGAAATCAAATGTTACATACTGGATACCTGCTGAGCTGGTGTCTTTAGCTCCAGTGTGGGAGCTGAGCACCAGTGTCTTTCTGTCTCAAGTCCATAGACCCCTACGATGGGAGCTCCGAGGACTCAGACGTGTCCGACTCGCTGAGCTTCCCCTGGAGGCAGAGGCAGCCGCAGGCGGGCTGTCGTTGTTGGGGGAGGACTGGCCGCCGGGTCCCCTTTCACTCTGCCCCCCCACTCCTCCGAGGCATCAGCCTGAACGAGCTGAGGGTCGTAGAGACCGAACCTGGCAGGGCCGAGCAGAACCAACAGAAGACCTTGGACGTCCAGATGAGGTCAACCAGCGAGTTGGATCATTGGAGTTGTGGCTTGGAGACTTCATCCTGCGGCCATAGCAGAGGGGGAGAGAGTAATCTGACTGAGGGCACTTTTGAATCAGGAGGGCGAACTAGATCTGTGGATTCTGGGATGCATTCCACATGCTCCCCTTTCCCCTGTGTGGGAGAAAATTCTCTCTGCCTTCCAGAAATGTCTTCAGAGAAGTCTGTAGACAGCCCCTTTACTCTCAGCTGTGCATCCAAAAGAAAGTTTGGTCTGCTTGGTCTGCCAGGCAAGGAGGAAGAGACTAGGAAGAGGCTATGTGTCTCTAGGATGGATATGGGAGAAGACTCTACTATGGATGTGAGCTATATCTTTGCGGGTCTTATAAAATTAATATCAAAATGCACACTTGAACCATGACAAGTTGTTCTGCTCTCCTTCATAGGTCTACAGTGTCCGGTGAGGTCCGACGTCTTCCTAGCCTCCAGGGTTTCTGTTCGCACCATGGGAAGCCACTGGATAGGAGCGAACAGGGTAGTTCCAGAAAAGAAACATGCATGTGCACATCACCTTTTTCTTTCTTTGGGAAACAAGTCTTGTTAGTTTAGAGGGATTTCACTGATGCCCTTTTTGGTTGAACATATTTTGAAATATTTATTTGTTTAATGTATTAATTTTGGGCTCTTCCACTATTGTATGGTCTTACATGGATATTGTGAAGTCTTTAGACTTTGATATAAAATAAACACATGGTTCTGAACAGTTTTTCCTGTGTCCATAAGATTATTAAATTAACAATGACTTATTTGCTTGCCCCAAACATTAACTGTCCATGTTCCACCTACATTCACACAGATGCAAAATACAACTACTGTATGAGTCATTGGTGCATTTTATTTTCCATGTTATTAACTTGATACATATGTTATTTTCCTTCATAAAAACATACAAATTCCTTCATAAAAAACACTTCTGCCTTCCTTTATCAAACCCATCCTCCTTTCCATTCACAGACCACCTGACCACATTCTCAGACCTTCCAGAAAACTTCCTACAACACTACCAATGGATACATGCAAAACTTCCAGTTAAATGACTCCACTAAACTACGACTCAGATTAGACCACATTACAGAATACGTTCTAAATGGACTAGACTACACACAACAGGTTACTAATGATCAACAGAGGAGATTATAGAGATAATATGGATTCTCCACTGTATTCTGGGGTGTGTCATGTCTATTCGTTGCAGAGGACAGCCACCCCGCGCTCGTAGAAGTTGTGGGGGTCCTCCTTGGTGGCGATGTCGAAGTCCACAGTGAAAATAAGGTCCGCTCTGGTGAAGTTCAGGTACACTGGCAAAGTCACCTGGGAGAGAAACAATGAGAATCATCAGTGATACAGATTTGTGCCATAAATAGGCATAGTGAATGTACTTCCACATTAGTTCATTATAATGCATCAATCAAACAAAATCAGAAACATCCGATGGCTCTGGATGTCCAGTGAGCTGTGGTCATACCATGTGTCTCTTCTCAGTGCTGCACTGTTTGATCCAGCGCAGCTGCGTGAGGGGAAGCTCTGTGGAGATGGTGGTGGACAGGGACAGCTTGTTGTTAGCGCAGGTGGCCCCCTGCAGCTTCAGACCTGGGAGGAGGAAGACGTGGACGGGACGGGCAGGTACAACAGAAAGAGTCAGCTTCACAACAACAGAACAGTAACTGAAGGTTGAGACTAAAACTCATTGAGTTGATAGTTCCTTAAAAGAGCCATGGTAAAACTCATGTTTACAGTGACTCAGACTCTAGTTGTGCCCTCTGCTACATGGCTGGATGACTATGATGATGATCTGACCTTTGATGCCGAAGCTGCAGGCATCGAGGGCGGCTCCCTGGGCGGTGGTAACGTTGACCTCCAGACAGAGCTCCTCCAGGGACCAGCTGTTGGCCTGGGCCACGTACTGACGGGTGGCTGTGATGTAGGCCTCAGGTACAAACAGGCTGCCCAGGCACACGTGAATGTTCTGTAGAGGAGAAAAAATAGGACAGAGAGGAGAGGTTAAGACACAAGCAGAGAAGAAGAAGAGAGGAGAGAGGAAATTAGGTCAGAACAACCAGGTGTACATGTTTTGTTTGGGGACCTGAGAGGTTTGTGTACCTTGAGCTCCTTAGCCCCCCCGCTGGCGGCTCCCTGGGAGATCTGCTGCAGCTGCTTGATCCTCTCACTGAAGTCTGCCACCCACTGGATCACAGTCAGGGAGGCTGGCACTGTGTAGCGGCACCAGCCACGAGGCAGGATGCCTGGAGTAAACACGCACATGGGATAGGTATATGGACACATGCAGACACAAACACAGATCGGCCCCCCCCCCCCCATTGGGAGTACATTTGGGTGTAATTACAGTGGTAGAGAATTAAGGTGTGTATGTGTGTACCTTTGACCAGGTCATTGATGAGGGTGCGGAGGTCGTTGGTCTGCTTCTTCTTGCCCTCGCAGACGTGCACCACGTCGGTCAGGTCCTGCCTCACCTCCTGCAGCATGCGGCCGCCCATCTTCACCTCGCGCTCGAAGAAGCGGAACAGAGGGTCCTGAGAACGGGAAAGCTCGTTAGCATCTTTCAAAACGTACCCGTCCCCAACCAGACGCGTCTCTGATCTCCTGTGAGCGGACCCCCATCCTACATCTGCTACAGGAGACACAGAGGACTGACCCACTCCCCCCGCAGTACCTTGATGTTGTCGACAGTGCGCTTGAGCGGGTTGACCGCCTCAGGGATGAGCTGCAGCCAGTTGCTGGAGGTGGTGCGGATGGTCCTCATCCAGGCCGGCTGGGTGTCCGAGGACGAGGCGGTCCTCTGCTTCTTCTCCGTCTCGTAGGCGAGGTCGTCCTCATCCTCCAACATCTGCATTTTCAGCATCTTACCCATCATGTCCGTGCCTGAGGCGGCCAGCAGGGGGAGACAGCCAGGCAGGCAGGAGGAAGTGGGGGAGGGCGCATGCCCGTGGTGCATTGAAGGGAGGGAGGGGGGGGAGGAAGAAGAAATTAATTGTGGACGACGTACACGAAGCGTTGCAACGCCTTCAAACGAGTTAATAATCCTAAGAAAGGTTGTCTGTGTTTAATGTAGACCTGTCAAGCAGGCACACAGGCAGGTAGACTGCAAACAGAAGGGATCAAAGACCGTCAGACACATGCAGACATGTAAAAACAAAATGAAGAGTGTTCCAGAGCTCTGTGAGGATAGAGTGAGGGAGAGAAGGACAGGGAGAAGGATGGCAGACTGTGGGGACGGTGGAAGTTGGACCACGGTGACGGGACCAGGGAGGGTGGGGGGGGTCGGATCAGAGTGAGAGGACCAGGGTTGGTGGGGGTTGGATGAGGGACACAGGGTGACAGGACCAGGGATGGACCAGGGGGAAGCGGGCTGATGGATGTGAAGAGTACAGCTGCTGGAGGGTGAGGACGCAGACACGCCCCCCTGAGCCTGCCCTGGGCCGAGCACCCCCAGCCCTGCGTCGCTCTCCTCATCACCACAGTCCTACAGTACTGCCTGGTAAACGCTGGCTACAGGCCGCGAGGCTCTGACTCGGTAGTAAGACAGAGCGACAGCAGTGGAGATGCTCTACCCAGAGATAGTACTCATCCTGTCAGCCCGCATGGAGGAGGCTGTGGAGAGATCTGTTAAAGCTAGAGTACACACACACACACACGTAGGAGAGGCAATGGGTACAGAAAAGACACAGCCGTCTAGCTTCTGCACCAAGCTCGACGCCAGCTCCAGGAAGATCTATTACTCTGGGAGAGAAAATGAGACGGAAGGGGTGGAACCACACAGGGAAGAGGGAGAGCAGGCAGTCTCCGTCATGGGACTGCTAAAGAGAATCCCACAGATGGAAATGGCCCCCCGGCGTCGGCGACAAGAGACCACTGGCCAAAGCGTACCCTGAGTGGTGAGCAGGACCTTCTCCGCGTTGCTAGGCAACCCTAGCCAAGATGGCGTCTGGGTGTCGGGAAGCATCTCCACCCAGTGCATGAACTCCTCCCTCCTGAAACACACACACAATTGTTAATAAGATTGAATATCTAAGAACAAGTTGTGGTTTTAGGCCTAAATTATTTTCCTCACTGTCCCAGTACCGTCCAGCACTGTCCCAGCTCCCCCAATCTGGCCAGCCACTAACCGTATTCCCTCAGGCATTTTGATGTCCTTGTGTCCGTCCACCTTGAAGGCTAGTTTGAACTCGCTGTCAAAGCTTCTAGTGGTGAAGATGCGGTCCAGGAAGGTGTTGAGCAGCCGCTGGTCGAACTCGTTGTCGATGCGGCCGCCGTAGATGGACTGGGCCATCAGGGTCTTCAGGGCTGCCCAGGGGATCTTGTCAGGGGAGATGTTCTGACGGCCCTGTGAGGAGAGAGGAGAGCCAGGGTCAGATGAGGAGAAGACCTCATTGGGCTGTTAATCAGAAGGTTGCCGGTTCAATTCCCAGCCGGCTCCTGTGCCAAAAATGACGTTATGGTAGGGCACTTCACCCTACTTGCATCGGGGAAATGTCCCTGTACTAACTGTAAGTCGCTCTGGATAAGAGTGTCTGCTAAATGACTAAATGTAAGACCTGGACCTAGCCCTGGAGTGTAGCTGGTGCACTAAGTGCCCGACCTTAGCGGTGTCGTCCAGCCAGGTGTCAACCGTGTCGCAGGCGGAGCGCAGGTCGGACTCTCCAAACTCGTACTTCTTGGACCAGCCCAGTGGGGCGTAGCGGAGACGCTCCTGGATCACGGCATGGAACCAGGCCAGCAGGAAGTAGAGCCGAGCACGCTCGTTGGGAGCCTGGGGGAGGAGAGGAGGAGGGTTACTACAGGCAACCAAGAGGAGACGGGACAAAAAAAGGGCTGATGTGTGTCATAACGTGCATTATTCATTGTGTGTGTGTGTGTGTGTGTGAGTGAGAGAGAGAGAGAGAGGAGAGCACCTTGCACATGCGGGCCACGGGGATGCTGCTGAAGGTTCGGAGCATGTTGGCCTTGACGCCTGGAGGAGGTTCGAACACGAAGATACGACCAGCCCTCAGCAAGTTGACCGGTACCTGGAGGGAGGAAGAGGAAAGTCAGAATGGAGAAAAGACAACCGAAACAGAGAGCTGGAGAGCAGAGGTAGTACGGGGGAGGAGGGGGGAGAGAGGGCGGACCTTGGGGTTGATCTCCATGGTGAGGAAGAGGCGGAAGCAGGCGTGAGGCTGCATGGAGTGCAGCTTCTTCTCCAGCTGCATCAGCCAGCCAGGAGCCAGGTGGACGTTCTCCAACATGACCCACCTGCAGCACACACACACAGGTTCACCACGAGCGCACGCAAGGTTTACGCATAGGTTTGTGGCTCGGTCTGGCCTGCTCCAAGCTTGTCCTTGCTGCCAGCAGTCCTCACCTGCCAGACTTGACTGCAGTGTTGATGTCTCGGTCAGCTTTGTTGAAGCCCTCAGCGGAACCTGGGTAGGAAAAAAATATATGCATGTTTAGAATCCAATTATTTTCTCCAGTCACAGTGAGTGAGTGAGTGAGTGAGAGATCAAGGTCTTCTCACCGATGGAGATGGAGGTGATGTGTTTGCTCTGCTCGGCAGCCAGGTCTCTGACTAGTCCGCTGGCGTCGTATCCAGGAACGGAGCACATCAGAACTGGGGTGCTGGGCTTCACCTGCAGACACACACACACACGGGGTGAGTCCAAGAAAGATGTGAAAGTACTGCCTGGAACCTGGAGGAAGCAGGGCTGCTCTCGTTGAGCTGCTCTACGAGGTCTACCTCGTTGTCCACAATGTTGGCCAGGTCCAGCGGCTGCTCGATGATGGCCATGAAGGTCTCCCCCAGCACCTTGGAGACGAAGATGTGCGACATGGCGAGCAGGCGGTCGGGACGGAAGGCCTGGATCAGCAGCAGCTGGTGGACCGCCTGGCCAATGGTAGCTGAGCAGAAAGTAGTAGGCAGGAAGGTTAGAAATGTGACATTCCATGGAAGATGTTTATTTTGATTTAAAAAAATGAAAGAGGTGTGTGCAAGAGGTGTATAATGGTCCTATGCAGCTGCCATGTAGACTTACTGGCCTGCTTCTCCTCAGCCCACAGGTAAGGAACAGACAGCTCTGGGGAGTTGCTCTCGATCCACATGAAGAATTGCTGCAATCAAGAGACATCCAGTCAACTTCCCTCATTTCCCTCCGTCCATACCTTGTCAGCCTGGATCTTTCCTATCAGGTCTTTATATACTCCCCTCCCCCCTCCCCTCGTACCTCGTCAGCCTCGACCTTTTCCACCAGGTCTTTGAAGGCGGCCAGGCGGCTGAGGCGGATCATGCCCTCGCTCTGCTCCGAGGTCAGCCCCTTCACCTTGGGCACCGCCGTCCCCGTCAGCACGATCTCCTTCCCACGCAGGTAGTGCTGGAACTCGGCATCATACGGAGGCTCGCTGGGAGGCGGGGGGGCAGGAGAGTTAGACAGGAGACAAATGTCATGGTGATGGTATCAACAACATGACTTTCAGATAGAATAACTGTGTTGTGTCAGTGGGTCTTAACTGTTAAGTGTGCGCTTGCTGTATCTTACCTGGGAATGCCCTTGAGGTTGATCCTACCCAGCAGCATAGCGAAGGTGATGTGGTCTTGATGCAGCATGCCTCGAGCCACCCTGTTAAAGGCCACCTACACACACACACACACACACACACAAAAGCACGCGCAGGGTTGGGACCACTAAACCCTCTCTATCATCTTCTGAACCTTGATGTTCCAAAAGGGTGTGCGTGTGTGTTACCTGGAAGAGGTCCTTGGTGACGATAGCCAGGCGCTGGGTGTGGTCGGTGAGCCCCTTCAGGTTGCTGTTCTCGTACAGCACCGTGTGGTAGCTGTCCAGGAAGAAGTGGAGAGAGTACTGGTACAGGAAGTGCATCTGGAGGACAGGAAGTCAGAGGTTAGTTGACCAGTACACGTGAAAGAGAGGTCAAGTGTGCATGCGTATGCTCGTAACGTTGTGTGTATGTGAAGTTGTGTGTGTACGTGTAGGTGTGCATGCGTGTGTGTGTGTGTGTGCATGTGAGTACCTGGTTGAGGGACTCCATGGTGAAGTAGATGCTGCTGCAGGCGCTGGCCAGGGGAATGTACTGCTGTGACACAGCCTCCACCTCGGCCATGACGATGTCCGTCTCCTCCACCTTCCTGGTCACCTCGGCCGCCTCCTTCTTCAGATTCTCCAGGGTGGTGATGATGGTGTCGTCGTCCAGGATGCGACCCTTGACCTCGTTCAGGGCCTGCAGGAGGGATTTCTCCAGCTGGCGCAGACGCAGTTGGAATTCACCTGGAGGTGAGGTCGGGTTTGTTAGGAAGTATATTTAGGAAGTGTGACTGTGTGCGCGCAAGGGAGAGTGACAGAGAGCAAGAACATATCTGTGTGTGTTTGTGTGAGAGGAGTAAGAGTGTGTGTGTGTGTGTGTGTGTGAGGAGTAAGCGTGTGAGGACGCGTGCGTGTCCCCTCACCCTGCAGCTTGAGCAGGTCGGAGCGTTTCTCGTCCACGTCGGGCCTCTCGGCCTTCAGCACCTCGTTGAGACACTGGCTCTGCAGACTGGAGCGCGTCACCGTGAAGTTGACGAACGTCACGCGAGAACACAAGTCTGGAGGGAACTCCACCTGCACCACACCCACACACACAGCAGTGTGAGACCTTCTTCACCACAGTTAACACAGGAACACATGGGCCTCTATGTTCAAGCTGCGTTAGTGTCGAGCAGTCACGTGCAACGTTGTCTTAGTGTTGACCAATCGCTCACCGTGGGATCTCGGGTGGACAGGAAGATGACAAAGGATGGTGAAAGGTCGATGTCCTGGTCGCCGAGGGTGATGAGGACACGTCCTCCGGTCCTTCGCACCTCTCTGTTGAGGACGGGGTTGAGGATGGGGTCGTAGCTCTCGACGTCCTGGGGAGGAATATTCAGACGTCAAAAACGTTATCGACGCTCAAAGTATCGGTTAAATGAAACACAGGGCAGTCTGAAGAACAAAGGGTCTCCCCAGGTCAGGGGTTACCTGAACCAGCAGGGGGTTTCCGAACCGCAGGGCACTCTCCAGGTTCTTGCGGAAGGCATCGTCCAGGAAGCTGGTCCGGGTGATCTTCCTGTCCTTGTACTCGTTCATGATGAACTCTGTGGCCTGGCCTGACGGGTCAATGATCAGAGGGTACCTGAGGAAAGGGAGACATGGAGGTTTAATGACGGCAGTGAGATCGTGTGTGTGCGTCCATATACCCTCTTCCAACACCTAGTTGGGCACTTTAATATCCATGTTACATATCCTTTCAGAAGAGAAGCTTCCAGAAAAGCCTCACACTGCTGAAGCCACTACGGCGTCCGCACTGACCTGTTGAACCTCTTCAGCATGATGGCGTTCTCCGTGCACAGGTCGTCAGCGGGCAGGGAGCTGGCCTGCCAGCGGAGACGCTCGTCCGCGTTGGACAGATACTCCGTCCTGGCGATGTCTGTGCGGAACTGTGGAGGAGGAGCAGGGGGGGTGTTAGATAGACAAAAACAAACCGACCCCTCCAGAGAGGTTCAAGGTGGAGGCACTAGGGGAAGTCAGGAGGGTAGGGTGGGTATCTACCTGTACGTTGGCCTGCTGTAAGTGGTGGGACCAGGTGGTGAACAGGTTCTGTCTCATCTGCTGCTCGAAGTAGCCCGCGTAGGCGATGAAGGCAGCGGAGAGCAGGCAGTCTCCAGCGATGGTGGACATCTGGTTCTTGAAGGTCTCGCTGGTCTTCTCCCAGCGCTCTCTCTCCGCTGACAGACTCTTCAGCAGGGCCGTGCTGCGGTTCACCTGGCGGACAACGACACGTCAGACTCGCACACACCCAGAGATGGAGAGATCGACCGATATGTGAAGATTCGATTGGACAGGTAAATGCACAGACTGATTGACGATCTGAGGGTGAAGGTATGAAGATGGTGTAATAGCGTGTACGTGCGTGCCTATGAGGTGTGAGTGTGTGTGTATTTGCAGGTGTGCATGTGTGTGAGGGTGTCTGTGCAGGTGTGTGTTACCTTGGCCTCCACCGCGGCCAGATCAGCCTTGATGGCCTGGGCCTCGGAGATGAGGACGGCGTACTCCTCCTTGTAGCGGGCGATGGAAGATTCCAGGTCCCTGATCATCTGCTCCACCTCCTCGGCCTTCGACTTGTTGTCCTTGGCATCGTCCTCCAGCTTCTGCAGCTCGTTCCGCAGGGGCTCCACGCGCTTCAGCATGTCAGCATAGTTCAGCTGGGAGAGGGGAGGGAGAGGAGGATGGTCAATGTCAAGAGGCTAACTCAGTGGCCGTGTTACAGTAGGACTAATATTAGGACTAGGGGGTCAATTTCAACATATCCAAAATTCTACAGGGTGAAGCTTAGCTACATTTATGTGGCCAGGCAGGTGTTCAGGAACAAGTATGTTCTTCCTTCAGAAAGGATTGTAGATCTTCAAGTTCTCTACCCCTGAGGCGATACCCAGGTGTCTGGGGGAGTGGATGAGATGGTCCAGCTGCCTACCTGGGCGATGGCCCATTTGACCATGGGTCCACAGGCGAGGGAGGCGCGGTTGACCTGCTCGTAGTTGTAGCTGGGGTTGGACATGTAGTTCTTCTTCATCTTCTCTCGGATGGAGTCACTGGAGGGGTAGAGGTGAGAGGTCAGCACAGCCGTACGCATGCTCACCAATCATCACAATTGCGCCCGACGTGGAAAAGGAAAAGGGGTCCAGGCAGTCTCTTGATGTTACGAAGGGGGTGGAAGGAGAGAGTGATGTCATGTATTTCAAATTATGTTGAGGTGGAGTAAGAAAGCAAAGACTTATTCTGTCAAGACTGTTTAAAACTAAACTAATCATATTCCTATGGCTGGAGATTCCAACAAGCCATCTGCTCATCAGGTTTGGACAGCGTGCCATGATTCCAGACAGAGAATCAAACAAGTTAGAACCAGCAGAGAAGACAATCCAATCAAGATTTTTCTCAAAGGCCAAATCGATAGCCTACAAATCAAGCAGTAATCAAAACAGCAAAATCGATCAATTTGTTGATTGATTTGATGTATCACGGGCCATCCGGGGCTTTGTACATAAGCCAGGGGGCCGAGGCGAAGTCTACCTCATTTCCTCTGAGGAGAAGTTCACTATGCTGCTGATGAAGTTGTCTCTGATAATAACTTGTCTGATCTTTTTCCAGTCATTGGTCTCCTCCCCCAGCAGGAGGCAGATGGACTCTAGAGCCAGCTTGACGGCCGCAGGGGGGTTGGTCATGGAGCGCACCTCCACCAGGTGCTGCTTCTTTATAGAGCTCACCGCTAGGAGGGGGGGGGGGGGTGTGAGGTAGAGGTGGGGAGGAGGCAGGATGAAGGAAAGAGGATGGAGACACGGGCAGAAATGGAGAGAAAGAAGGGGGAGGAGAGGGGAGAGAGACTTTTTAAATATATGAACCAACTAGGTGCGGGTGTTCACCTGATCTCATCGGCTGAGAAGTTGACGATGGTGGGGATGAAGTTCTCCCTCATGATGATGGAGCGGATCTGCTTCCAGTCCGTGGTGCTCTCCCCCAGGAGCAGGCAGATGCTCTCCAGAGCCAGCTTCACAGCCCCGGGGGGGTTGGCCATGGAGCGCACCTCCACCAGGTGCTGCTTCTTAATGGACTTCACAGCTACACTCCACCACCGCCACACGGGGCAGGAGGAGGAGGAGGAAGAGGAAGGTGGTTGGGGAGGTGAGGAAAAGACGGGCAGAGAGGTTAACAGACAGATAAGGAGGAAGAATTCATGGGTGCCAGTAAAGTCCAGGAGACTGAGGGAGAACCTGGGGTTTTAAAATGGAAAGATTCAAGAAAGGGAGGAAATTCATCTCAGGGAAGAGAAACGAGAGGTGAGGATCTCTTGTCGCTTGCTCCATGGTCAACGTTCAACAGCAAGTTACAACAGACGTTGTACAACAAACAATACATGCTTTTTTTTTGTACTACTTTTTTGTGTTCAGTTATTGGATCGTTGCCGTACCAATATTTCTCAATCTGTACATTAAAGCTGAATGTTGAAAAGGAGGTGATAGTGCTCTGAGGCATGCGGCAGTGGGAATGTTGCGAGTGAGAAGGGAGAGGTTGTTGTACCGTTCTGGGCCTCTATGACAGCAGGCTCCACCTGGTCCAGGTCCTCCTTCACACTCAGCTGTTTGTCTTTGATCTTTTCCTGTTGCTTGTACACCGATTCCTGGATCTCCTGACTCATCACCTGGAATCACCACACAAACCAAGTGTGAGAGGACAGATCTGCCGTGGTTCTGACAGGAAGTACCGCGGTGTGTGTGTGTGTGTGTGTGTGCGTGTGTGTACCTTCTTCTTCTCTGCTTCCTGCTGGTCTTTGACCATCTTCTTCAGCTTGTCATTGGCTGCCGCGTTCTTCACCTCCAGCTCCTGACTCTTGATTCGCAGGTCACGACGTAGCTCCTCCACCTATCAGAACGCAGAGGACAGGAGGGAGGAGCGGGGCATTAGAAAAACATAATATATTTTTTAAAACTTAACTCTGGGCCTTTTCCATGCTAATCTGTATTAGAGTATTAGATAACCGACTACTGCGTTTCCTCTCCCCCTATATGCTACTGAGGCATCAGCAACACAGCTGACCAGTGACCGTCAGTGGAAGGATTGCTGTGAGGCGACCGCTCGACCTTTCTCTGCACGCTAAGCCACACGAGCGTCTGGGCTTGGCGCGGGGCGTGGCGGGGCAGGGAGCTGCTGTACCTGGTCCACCGTCTCCTTGATCTTGCGCAGGCCGACGTTCAGGTGCATCTGCTGCTCCTCCAGCTCGCTGCGCTTCTCGTTGAACAGGTTGGCGTAGTGGTTGATGAAGTCCAGGTAGTGGCGGGGCGTGATGGCCATGGTGCGCCCGCCGCGCTTCGCCAGGCGGTTGTTAGCCTGCGGGGGGGGGGGGGGGACGGACGGACACACGGGGCGGAAGGAACAGCGGTGAGGAGACGTCGTTGTAGGAATGTGGTGGTACTGCAGCTGTAGGATAGGTGTGTGTGTGTGTGTTTGTGTAAAGATGTTGGTGTTTGCTCAGCACTTTGGTCCAAGCGGCTGGTGTGAATACCAAGCCGTCCGTGTTGATGTGAAAGGAGCGGGGGGGGGGGGGGGGGGGGGTGAGGGCGCTACCTGGTGCAGCGTCTGGTGGACGAACACGCAGCCGTTGACGATGGCCTCACGGTGAGTGGGCGGCTGAGGCAGCTTGTCGTACACGATGGGCATGTAGTCTGGCACCTTGTAGTTGGGCTTCTCCAGGTCCATCTTGCTGGTGAACTCTTTCCCAACCTGGTACAGAGCCTCCGTGGACCAGTCTCCAAACCAGTTCAACACACACCTGAGGAGGTCCTCCGTTAGGTTAGAGAATAGGTGTGGAACCAGGTGACCGTGTGTGTGTGTGCACGAGTATGTGTGTGTGTGTGTGTATGAGACTGTGTGCGTGTGTGTGTATGAGACCGTGTGTGTGACTGTGTGTGAGTATGTGTGTGTGTGTGTGTGTGACACTGCATGTGTGTGTGTGTGTGGGGGTTTACCTGTTGAACAGGGCAGGGGAGGTGGCGGCGCGGTCCTTGAGGCCCTCTGAGGAGGGGTTCATGGTGAACACCACGTGCAGGTTCCTGATCACCTGACTGGTGAACCACTTGTACAGCTCCTCGTGCGTGTCCAGCATCAGACCCTCCTTCTGGGCCCCCTCCTTGCACTGGGTCATCAGGGTGGCATACTCATCGCCCTCAAACAGCCCTGGCACCTGGGGGAGAGGAGTGAGGGAGAGAGAGAGAGACACAGAGAGTGTGTGAGAGAGAAAAGGAGAGGGAGGACAGAGGAAGAGGTACATTAGAATACAATGGTAGAACTCAATACAACACATTCCAATAGAGTACTAAGTAGCGCCTAATGTTCCGTTGTTGAGACGTATCTGCTATAAGGTGTGACATCACGTGACAGAGTGCGTTACCTCTCCGTTGGCCAGCAGTGTGTTCATGCGCTCCAGGAAGCCAGAGTCCAGCACGTTGGACTCGTCCATGATGAAGGCGATCTTCTCGTTCTTACAGCCAGAGCGACGCAGCACTGTACGCAGGTCCTCGTCAAAGTCCTCGCCTGTGTACTTCCTGTGCACCTGCACACACACACTCAAACGTCAGATCCTCATTCCAACCATCCAACCCTTCTCGTCAGACATCTGGTCACGTGCCACGTGTTAGTCTACCCCATCCCCCAACATCGGTCCTTCTACACGGTTGCAGTGCACCCTGGGTAACTGTGTTCCCAGCCCTGCCTACCTTGATCTGGTAGACGCTGAGGCCGTTCATCCAGGCCACGAAGCGGGACAGGGTCGTCTTGCCCGCTCCGCTCACCCCGATCAGCAGCAGGTGACCTTGGGGCTGACGGAAGATCCTGGAAGGAGACAAAAGGTTGAGTTCAGCAGTGACGACACCACAGGCTGGGAGCTCTACAGTACAACCACCAGGTTTGCTAAGGCTTGCACCCAAGAAAAAATTGCTATTTTTTCCCCCCTCACAGGAAGGTTGAAACCACTCTCGTTTTTGTTTGTCACTGGATAAACACATCGCGAGGGCGAGTCGGACGAGTAGAAGAAGCCCAGTGGTCCTTGTTCACCTGTCGATTCTGAGGACGTGATCCAGCACCTCGTTGAAGAGCACCAGAGGAACGTCCAGCTCCTCCTCGTAGAAGACCTTCAGCCTGGCCTTCACATAGTCCCTGAGCTCCTCCTGCTCCACTGGGATGTAGTCCTGCACAGGGGAGACACCGTGAGCCATCGCAAACAACACAGCCCGCACACGATCAAATGCACAGTACAATGCACGCAGTAGGCTATGATAAAGCAGCCATGGCGTCAGACCTTAGACAGCCAGTTGCTGTAGAGGATGGGTCTGTTGAGCCCCTTCTCCTTGTCGATGTTGGGGAAGTGTTTGAGAGCCACCATGTCGATGTTTTCGTCAGTCCACCTCCTCTCCTCGTCCTCCACCAGTCTGCGGGCGCAACAGCAGGCCTCAAACACCATACACCAACTCAAACGAGGGCCCATCCCTCCCTCTTTCTCCACCCTTCCTCCGCTCTCTCTCCCCCCCTTGCCCACCTGTCCTGGAACAGTCGGAGGGCCTCGTGGGCCCAGATGCGGATCAGGCCCTCCACAGGCAGCGTCTCCAGGGGCCGCAGGGCCTCGAAGATGCCCCTGACCCAGCGGGTCATCTCTCTGGGGGAGTAGATGTAGTGGGGCTGGGTGTCCTGGGTGAAACGCTCCTGGAGAGAGAGAACAGAGAGAGATGAGACTTAGGGTTAGGACACCCCGAGAGTCCTGTGTGTCAGGATTCCCCATGGTAACAGCTTGGTGTGGGTGCAGAGGGGAAAGGCCAAAACTTGAAAGTGTGTGTGCACGAGTGTGTGGAACCAGTGCAGTGTTCATGTATTAACCCTTGTGTTATCTTCGGGTCATTCTGACCCATCAGTCATTGTGACCCACCGTCGTATTGCGACAGATTTACCGCATACAAAGACAAAGTGAAGCATTTTCTTTTAACCGTTGGGCTGTCTCAGACCCCCCACATTGCAAAGGTTAAAAGAAAATTATTTTAATTTGTTTTTGTATTGGGTAAAATTGGGTAAACACAACGATGGTTCGTTATGAACCTTTGGGTCATGTGACCCGAAGGCAGCACGAGGGTTAAAGGGTGTTCTGGTCGTACCTGAGACATGGTGTAGAACTCCACCATGGCGGCGGTGAGCGGCTCGGCGTAGGTGCGGAGTGACGGGATGAGGCGAAGCATGGCGCGGTTGAACGTTCCGTAGATCTGGGTGAGGGAGGCGGGGCCGGGGTAGTCCACATACACCACCGGAACGTGGCGCAGGAACCTAAGAAGAACAACAACGCCATAGCAGTGTCAGAACCAGATTCAGACAGGGTTGTTACTGGATTGTGATCTTTTGGAGCAGCGGTGGGTGGGGGGTTCCACGGAGGTGTTGGTACCTGTGTGTGAGGGGCTTTCTGCCCGGGTCGGTAGGGGGGTTACAGGCTCCAACAAACTGGATCCTCTCCAGTTTCACCCAGGTCTGGTCTGAGGTCCGGTAGAACCCACCATGCTCCACCATCTACACACACACAGACGGAGGCTCAGAACCAACACACACACTTGGAATGACAGGACTACTCAGGAATGACAGGACTACTCAGGAATGACAGGACTACTCAGGAATGACAGGACTACTCAGGAATGACAGGACTACTCAGGAATGACAGGACTACTCAGGAATGACAGGACTACTCAGGAATGACAGGACTACTCAGGAATGACAGGACTACGCAAAAACACAGGCTGACATAGCTCAGTGGTAGAGCATCTGACTGCAGATGAACATGTCCCGTATTCAGGCTGACTGTTTGCGTGTCGTGCATGTCGTCTGTGCTGTGGTCCCTCTCACCTGTCGCAGGAAGGAGATGACCCTCTGGGTTCCGTACTTGTCCATGTCGGGCAGGTTGATCTCGTCGCAGAACAGCACCAGCCACTTTCCCAGCTGGACGGGGGCCAGCACCACCCCGTTGGGCGTGCGGCGGTACTCACAGTAGTGGTCAAAGGTCTTCAGCAGCAGCTCCGGGGTGGTGGCGCTGGAGAAGTTCAGACCCACCACCTGAGGAGAATAGATAAGTAGGGATTAAAACGAGTTATTCAGACCCTGTACTTGCCCCAGAATCCCCCCACTGACAGCAGTGTGTTTATCAGGCCACCCTCACCTCCATATCAGGCAGGGCTCGGAGAGCGCTGAAGAGGGTCATGGTCTTGCCGGAGCCGGGAGGTCCACACAGCACCAGGGGCTTGTGCTCGGCCAGCCAGGTGTAGAGCAGGGCCTCGTGGCGAACCGTGTCCAGCGTGGGCACCACCACGTCGGGGGACGCCACCTTGTGAGTCTCCACCTCAATCTGGGGCACCTTGCCCTGCCAGGACTGCCACTCGCCAGAGATGCACACCTGGAAGGAAGAGGAGGGAAAGGTGAGAGGATGAACATTAGTCATTGTTTTTTTTCTTCACATTTCTTTATTCTGTCTACAGACGTTCCTGGGTGTTCTCAAGCGACATGTAGTGACATGCCTGGTGCGGAGAGGCGGGACTTACCTCATAGTCGATGATTGGCACGTTGGGTGCTGAGGGGAGGGGCACCGTGGTGATGCGTCGGATGTATTCGCCAAGCTCCGCCCTCATTTTCAGACGTCCGTCGCCAGAGAAGGACCAGAGCACGGCGTAGATGAGATACCTCTGGAGACGGGAGAGGAGGGTCAACTAGGATCTGCGTGCGTGTGTGGAGACGGTCAGTAGAGGAATGGGTCACCTGGGATCTGTGTGTGTGTGTGTGTGTGTGTCTGACCTGCATGTATCTCTCCAGCTGGTCTATGGGCATGGGGAAATCGGGGTGGTTGTTGTTGTAGAGGGCTACGTTCCTGCAGGCCTGGTGCAGCATGGAGAACAGCGAGCCCATGCAGCGCAGCCGCGTGAAGTCCATAATGTGCTCCATCTTGGAGGCGTGCTCCAGGGCCTTGATGACCAGGCCGGTGGAGGTGAAGTAGGGCTGCAAGATGGCCGCCGAGTCCCGTTGGATCTGAAAGGCAGAGATCAGACAAAATAGAGATTTTTTTGTCCCCTCAAAACAGCTCTAGTCAGGTTCAGATGCTGAGACAGAAGTTGAGATCGTTGAGAACTTCTGTAGTTCTTAGCTTTGAGTATTCCAACATGCCAACTGTTCTTGAAAGGCGGGATTCTAAAGCTGGACAGCTATCCAATCAGAGAGGAGGATGGACCAGAAGGTTAGAGGTCACAAGACCCACCTGCAGCATGGGGGAGGCGGCCTCGTCTCCCTCGTCCTCCGTCCCCTTCCTCATGCGGCCGGCCTCATCCTCTCCCTCGTCCAATGGGATGCTGCGAAGGCGAGCCAGGAAGTGGTTGAAGACCATGTCGGTGCTGAGGACGTCCTCGCTGAACCAGACCATGCCGCAACGTGACACGGTGGCCAGGGTGGCATACTTCAGGTCCTGCACCTCGAACATGACACGCACCTGGAGAAACACGGCAAAAAAAAAACATTTTGGACTTTAAATGGACGCAGAAGTCGAGCATGCATGTTGTGTCGTCTGGGACAGCGTGGCGCGTGTCCGTGAAGAGATAAAGGGCGTTGCCGTGGTGACGGTGGTCGTACGTTGGGCGGCAGGCTGAGGCGCTCTCCGTTGGGAAGGGTGAGCAGCTTGTTGTCGTCCAGAACAGAGTTGAGGTTCTCCACCCATTCAGGATCCACGTCTCCGTCGAAGATGATCCACTGACGCTTCTGCAGCTCGCCACGCACGTTGTCAATGATCCTGGAGGGCACGGAGCAATTAGGAGAAGAACCTTCCGGACGTGTGTGCTCTCACTTCCTACATGCATGGGTTAAGACTAGGGTGTATGATGTGGGTTAAGACTAGGGTGTATGATGTGGGTTAAGACTAGGGTGTAAGATGTATGACGTGTCATGTGTGTATGACGTCAGTGTTTCCCATACATTGATTTATTTTTTACAACGTCTGGCTCCGCCCCTGCCTACCGCCACAAATATAATCACATTCTGTGGGAAACACTGGACGTGTATAACGTGCGTGTGACTGTTCGTACTTCCTGAGGATGTGTATAACGTGCGAGTGACTGTTCGTACTTCCTGAGGACGTGTATAACGTGCGTGTGACTGTTCGTACTTCCTGAGGACGTGTATAACGTGCGTGTGACTGTTCGTACTTCCTGAGGACGTGTATAACGTGCGTGTGACTGTTTGTACTTCCTGAGGACGTGTATAACGTGCGTGTGACTGTTCGTACTTCCTGAGGACGTGTATAACGTGCGTGTGACTGTTCGTACTTCCTGAGGACGTGTATAACGTGCGTGTGACTGTTCGTACTTCCTGAGGATGTGTGTGAAGAGTCCGTCGGTCCACTCGCGAGTGTTGGGGTCCAGGGTTCCATACAGGTGGTCCTTGCTGATGGCCTTGGGGTCGATGATATGTGCGACCCCCTCCAAGCCCTCCAGCCTCTCCAGCGCCTTCAGCAGCACACGCCAGGCCATGGTCTTACCACTGCCAGACGGGCCCACCATCATCAGACCGTGGTTGATCTGAGTGATCTGGTACAGCTGTAGCACCTGGGAGGGGAAGGAAATACAGGGATTACAAGACGGCAGGAGGAAAGCACCGAAGAAGAGGAGTTCTTGCTACTAAATACAGACTGTTCCTTTTCTCAGACCATCGAAATACAGTTATAACGATGCACTTCTGATCCTTGCTACTCTTCCTTATACCGAAGATCACTGCTGTAGCCGTCGCTTTTTTTTTTCTCTTTCTATATTGCTTACATGTTGTTTATACCACGTTTATACCATTTGTCTTGTGCGTTACGGTGTTTCCTCCATCTGTGGCCGGTCACTCGCATGTCCCTTTGGATGAAAGCGATGAGGACGTACCTTCTCAACCCACATGCTGCCCACGTCGTCCCCGTCTCCGTAGGTCATGTACATCTCAGCGCACACCTTCTTCAGCTCCTCCCTCAGCGCCGTCATCTCCCCACGCATGTACTGCACCCCGGGGAACACGTCCGACAGCAGGGAGAACAGCAGGGGGATGTCCTCCGCCACCAGCTTGGGCACCATGGTCTCACACACACTCTGGATCAGGATCTGGAGAGGAGGAGGATGGGGGTTGGTGTTAGTGTAACTGGGAGTCTGGAGGAAGTAGCAATCGGATCATGCGCTACCCTACATGATCCATACGGTTCTGAAACATACACGTGCGACCCTAGGTTATCTGTTAGCAAGGCTTTCATTTTTCTTTTTTTTTTACACTTGCCTGAATTCTGTGCTATACATGTTCTTCAGTTATGCACTGGTTCCCTTACCTCCTGTTCCGGCAGGTTCTCTGCAATCTCGTTTTCATCGACGTTCTCCCCCCGCTCGCGCTTCTCCCTTTTGATCTTCTGGATGCGCTCACGCTTCACGTTGCCGGCGCTCACCAGCACGCTCTTCAGGGCTCGCAGGCCAAAGTCGTAGTGGCTCTGAGACGACAGCTGCTCGTCACACAGCCTGATGGGTAAGATAGGGGAGAGGTGACTCTCAACGATACGTTGTGACTGAATGATGGCGTGAATAAAGGTGAGCCGATCATCCAGTTTAACTCAGACATTAAACTATGCAGAATGATTAATGAGCGTTATGAACCCCTCAAACTCATTTTTCAAAGCCCCAAACGTATGCTTCCTGTGTATCTATCTGGCCAGACGTACTTGAAGAAGGGCACGATCTTCTTGGCGAGTATCTCGGCGGTGCGGAAGCCCTGGGAGTAGAGCATGACCTGGGCGATGAGCTGGCGGTCGGGCTTCGTCATGGCCAGACTCCTGAAGAGCTTCTTCAAGTTGTCGGGCAGGTTGGAGCGGCCGGCGTAGCCAGGGTTCATGGTGATGAAGATGGCCATGTCTGGACTCACCTTCACCTGCTTGTTCAGCAGCTCACAGGTGATGGGTGCGCCTAGGTGGGGGGGGGGGGGGGGGGGGGGTAGGCAAACAAGATGTCAGGTTGCTGCTCAGGGTTAATCTTAGGGTTGTGACCAAGGAAGTGTGTATCCCAGAAAGGGTATATACACCATGTTGTGTGGGAGCACGTACTGCGGTCTCTGTTGAGGTTGCTGTGCTCCCTCAAGGCCACCTGGATGTACTGGACCTGCTGGGACACGGCCGACAGCATCCGCTCCTCCAGACGATTGAACTCGTCGAAGCAGCCCCAGGCGCCCACCTGGCACAGCCCCACGAAGATACGACCCATCGCCTGCGCCCCAGGAGGACCGGAACACAACTCAACACTTCATACTATTTCAACGTTTTTTTCGGTATTCAGCATGTGTACACCACAGCACTGCATGTGTGTGTGTGTGTGTGTGTCAGTGCTTCTGGAGTTTCTTGATAGTTTCAGCCATGTACGGATACATATGTTTTGCTGGGGTGTGTACCTGGAAGTCAAAGGTCTCATCACAGTTGAAGACCAGGACAAAGCGACCCAGCTGGTGGCCCAATGCCTTCACAGACTCGGTCTTCCCGGTACCAGCCGGCCCTGCGCAGCAACGACAACAAGTCAACATCAACACCAGCAAAACATTTAGTAGAGACGAGTCAAAATCTTCTGTGCGTGTCTCTCTCTGTGTAGTTCCTGTTCTTTACCGAACGGGGAGCCCCCGAGACGAGCCTCCAGAGCCTGGGTCATGGTCAGGTAACAGCGGTCGGTCAGGGGGGTCTGGACCAGCTTGTCCTGCACCCCCAGGTACTCGAAGCCGTAGTTGAACTTGGCGTTGGCCATCTGGATGGAGAGCTGCTGCAGGACGTCGGTCTGCTTGGGGTCGAAGTAGAAGCGCATCTGGCTGAGCCACTCAAAGGACTTGGGCTGGTCGATATTGTTCTTGATCAGAGCCCGGGTCACATCCCTCTGGTGCACCAGCTCTGTGATCTGGCAGGGGGGGAGGAACACGGTCAGGACGACAGTCAAACTCTGTACCTGAAACCCAGAGAGAGAGAAGGTCCTTCCAGCGTACCAGGTGTTCCAGCTTCCTCCTGCGGAGAGGAGGCTGCTCCATCAGCACCGTGTCGGCCAGCACGTTCAGGGTCGCCTTCACGTTGCTCTGCACTACCTCCATGGGGCTCATGTCGCTGCCCCCGGAGATGGTGGTCAAGGCGGCCTCCACGTTCTCGGACCAGGCGATCTGGGCCGACAGCACCACCAGCTGAGCCTGGGTGGGGGGGGGGGGGGGGGGGGGAGCGAGGAGGAGGTTAGACCGAGAGGACGCAAATGTTATTAAAAAGGTGGATCCAGAATGGAAAGGTGTTCAAAATCCATATTGCGCCGCTTAACTAAATTCTTAACACGGTTGGTTCACCGAGCAAGTACAGACAAGGCTGTTTATACTACATCCAAACATTAGACAGAACTAGCTGATATTACCTGGTAGCGGTCAATCCAGTTGATGTAGGCTGCCAGGTCGATGGTTCCCTTGTTGAAGGCTGTCACCTCAGTGACGGACTCTGCCAGCAATTTGGCCAGTGTCACCCTCATCTCCTTCTCCACCAGGGTCAGCCACTCGTTGATCTTGGGATGTTCCGTGATGGAGACTGGGGTCTTGTACAGGATCTCCTCGCCCTCACGAGATGAGATGCCCAGAACCACAGTGTTGTCCTCGTTCAGCAGGATGGACGAGACGCCGGCGAACATCTTCTTGAAGTGCTTCTGAAGCTTGGGCACGTTCTTGCTGTTGCCGATGATTTCTAACAGGTCCTCGTCTCCCACGAAGTAGAACCTGGAGAGGAGAAGTGAAGGGAGGGATTAACAGATTATTGCCATGTTAGATAGGTGTGTGTGTGTGTGTGTCTTATCAGGTAAAGGACCTTTTTCTCCAGGTGTGTGTGCGTGTGTGTTACCTGGGGAAGGAAGACCTCTCTCTCTCCAGGTACTCTCCCAAGGCCTTCTGGATCTTGCCCAGCAGGTCGGCCAGCCTCTCCAGCGATCTCTGAACCCCCTGGATGTTCAACACGTCCATCACCAGCGGAGACTTGGTCACCTTCTTCATCAGAGCCAGGAACTCTGTGCTGATGCTGCAGAGCAGAAGGGGGGCCGGGGGGAGATTAAATGAAACGAATGCATTCCATGCCAGGTAGTTTCCTGTTACTCAAGGAAGCCATTTCCTACCCAACCACTGTGTTAGTATAACAGTTGAAGAAGGAGTCTCGTTTTAAGACTCAGGTTCCACCTCTCACCTCGAGAACCTCTGGGTCTCGACAGGCAGCAGATGTTTGATGTCGGCGCTGCCGGTGAAGATTCCCTCCAGGTAGACCCAGCGACGCTGCACGTCGATCCACACGTCGAACAAAGCCATGATTCGGTTCAGCTTGTCCTCCCAGCTCAGAGCGTCCTCCTCAAACACCTGAGGACAGACGAGAGGGTTTGGGTTACTGTGGTCCTCGTCTGGTGGTGATACAGTGTCAAGCAGTGCGTGTGTGTGTGTGCACTCCAGATGTGTGTAGTACTGTGCGTGTGGTCAAACCTACCTTGTAGTAAGGCGACAGCTTCATGGCAGACACGCTGTTGATGTGCTCCTTGACCTTGTTGAAGAGGTCGTCCCAGCCACGGATCAGACGGCACTTGTTCTGGTAGTTGACCAGGTCCAGCTCGTACGAGTTCCACACCTCGCGGATCTACGGAACAATGGAGAGCACAGACACCGTCAGGATGCGGTCTTTGTGTCTGTACCTGCATCACCTGCATCGAGTGCTCCTACAGGTGGCGTAGGTGTTTTAAACGTTCACCTGCTTAAGGAACTCCTCCAGGGCCATCTCTCCCTGGGCCACCAGCAGAACGTCCTTCACCACCATCTCGTTCTTCTGCAGGTCTATATCCCAGACCTGGCCCAGGGTCAGCTCGGAGAGCACCCAGTTCACGTGCAGACGCTTCATCAGCTGCTTCCAGTGGCGGTCCTTCAGGGCCTCGGACTTCAGCTCGATCACCAGCATGTTGATCTGAGGCACGGGAGGACAGGGCAACACGGGTGAGCAGATTAAATATCCGGTTGTGGGGAAAAAAAGTGATGTCTAGTGGGGGTTGCGTTGCAAGACCTTTCCATGGCTTTATACTGTATGTTCCTGAGGGGGAAAGGAGAGCCATGGCGAGAGAGCGAGTCTCACCTTCATGTATCCCTTGAGGAGCCTCTGAACGTACTCGTAGGAGGCGTACTGCCTCAGCCTGGCTGGGAAGTTCTTCAGCTGGTTCAGCAGGCCGTCCAGACTCTGACGCAGCTGCAACCAGACACACACTCAGACCCTAGACAACTCTAAACAGCCTGACAGAACGAAAGAACCGGCCGGGGGCTTGGTTGATGCGTCAGCCGGCTGAAGTGTGTTGTACCTTGCGAGGCTGGACAGACACCCAGGTCTGCTCCTTCATCTGGTCGATCTGCTCCCACACCTTCGACAGCTCGGACCACACCCCCTTCAGGTCCTGCAGTTCCTCTAGCGCCACCTACAGGATAAGAGAGAAACACACACCAGACGTCAGGCCTCTGGAGATGTGCTAACCATTCCTGCGCCCTCTAAGAACACGTCTGTGTGTGAGTGTTGTGAGCATACCTGCACTCTCTAGGAACACGTCTGTGTGTGAGTGTTGTGAGCATACCTGCACCCTCTAGGAACATGTCTGTGTGTGAGTGTTGTGAGCTTACCTGCACCCTCTAGGAACATGTCTGTGTGTGAGTGTTGTGAGCTTACCTGCACCCTCTCCTCGCTGCCACTGAGCAGACCGGTGTCCGTGAGCTCCAGGGCCTCCTTGGCGCGGGCACACTTCTCCCGGTCATCCTTCAGACGACCAAACTTCCCCTCGTAGATCGTCAGGGACTGGAGGGCCTCCTCTGGACGCAGGCTCCCCTAGTGGATGGGAGGGCAAATAACAGTTAATGCTCACGTAAACGTCATGAATTAAGTGGTTACACAATCAGGCGGGTGACGGGCCTATACGGGCTCTGTCTCTCTTACAGCAACTGGTTTGGTCTTCTCCCAGTCGGTGAGCAGATCGGTGGTGCGATTCTCAACAGCGCGGTCTTCCTGGACGATCTTCATCTGCAGGTTGGCGACCTGCTGCTGGATCGCAGTGTCCTTCCTCTTCATGATGTCACTGAAGGCGCCCCATTCGCCCTCAATGTTGTCAATGTAGAGCCAGGACGGCGGGAACTGGAAGCGCTGCTTCTCCAGCAGGCGTTGGCCGTTACGGAACAGCTGCAGATGAATAGAAACCCCCAGTTTGTCAAAAACATCAGAATCAGAATTTTCTGGTTTATTCGCCATGTATGTTATACAAACATGGAATTTACTGTGGCAGGGAGGTGCAAAACACTAAACATATACGAATCTTAAATTAAGTAAAGGTACAGAAGTTTAACTATTCCTAAGAACTAAACAATCTAAGAATAAAACTATTTAAATATAAAATAAAATATTTAAAAAAATAACAATAAGTATAAGAATAAGGGAGAACATAGTTATTGGACAATGCAGGGTACATCCCCGGTGCATTTGGGGTGGACATAAGCATGTTTGTGTACAGCACTCACATCCACATTCTTCTCAAACTGCTTGATCTTGCGTTTGAGAGTCTGGACGTAGGTGATGAAGGTGACGGCGTCTGAGGTGCTGGCCGTGTCCACAGAGTGTTGCTCCAGCTCTTGACGGGACTAATGGAAGGCAGACAAAAACAGGGAAAAGATGAGACCAGAGAAATACATCATTTCGGGACCATAACACACTTGCAGTCCTGTATTCAGATATTGTGTCATTGTCCCATGTGCAGGGCTCGAAATGAACGGCGTCACGATGAAAAAGATGTCTGGGACAGTTGAACACAGACTTAAGGACGACTGCGGAACGATAGACCATAATAATATGAAATGCATACACCAGTGGTTCAACACGTTTAAACACAAGGCGGTTGAAACATATCATCACATTTAGAATCATTGGAAACTTTTCTTCCAAGGCTGGTTACCTTGGAGATCTGTGAGTGGAAGTCCTGCATGTTCTGTCCCAGCATCTGACCAAAACGGCTGAGGACTTCCTTGTGCCACGAGTCGTACTTCAAGTTCACCTTGGACTGGACCTGGAAACACACACACAAACATGGGTGAGAAGAAGGAAATACAGGACAGGAAGAGGAGGTAAAGGAGGAGAGTGTTTTTGAAGTAGTGGAGAGGAAGTTCAGGATGTTACCTTGCCGTAGTCAATGACTACAGGGCCAAACTCCTTGCGAGTCTCAGCGTTGTCAAAGGTCCCACGGGCCTTGCGGATCTGCACCAGCAGAGCCTGCCACTTGGTCAGGTCCTCCCCCAGGCGGTTGTAGATGTTCTCAGCCTGCATGTCCCACAGGCACTGGTACTGCAGCCAGACCTGGAGGAGCACAGGAGGGAGGAACATGTTACACATAGAAAACAAACACTCCTTTATACAAATACACATCCCCCAGTATCTCAGGTATACGCTGACTTTCAGATACAGGAGCCCATACAATATTGTCCTCGACCAGCACACAGACCTAGGTGATTGGAGCTCCAGTCTTGCCTTGTTTCATCTATCTTTACTCTGTGTCTAGTAACCTGTGCAGGCCTACAGGACCTTACCTTGACATACTGCTCCACCTCGTTGACGTTGTCTTTGACAGAGTTATACGCCTCCTCCAGAGCCGCCGGACCATCAGGCATCCTGGTCAGAGCGTTCCTGTAGAACCTCTCCTCCTCAGACAGCTCGTAGTGGACACCCACCTGGTCGAAACAAGCGCTGCAGCGGTTAACCATCTACTCGATCATTCCAAAGTAGTCCAGGCCAGCAGGTTCAGATGTCAACACTGCCACCAAATGTTTTGTCTAATTTCCTAAAGACCGTTTAGGGGACTTGTGGTAGCAGAAAAAGATAGCTTTCTCATGTGGTTCAATGTGAAGGCTGTGTGTCTGTCAGCTGCACAGCATCATACCTGGTATCTCTGGCTCTGGATGCGAGGCAGAGACAGGATCACCATCTTCCAGGCAAACATCTCCTGGTAGAGCTTGTAGCGACAGTCCTCGATGGGAGGGTTCAGGTAGATCACCTGGTTGGTGATGCGCAGCTCGTGGACCACGTTCTACAGACAGGGGGGAAACCTCAGAGTTAAAACCCAGTCACACTGAGGGGCTGGGAGGTTAGAACCAGACACACAACAACAACAATGACCTCATTCCAATCAGGTGGGAAGAAAAAAACAGTGATCGTTGTGACATTCAACACCGGCCTCGATCAGGATCTCCATCCAGGCCTACCTTGATCTTAGGCTCTCCCCCGGGCTTGTGGCTGACTTGCGGAGCCTCGGTGTCCATGTCCACATCAGCCTTGTCCTCCATCTGGCCCCGCAGCACCTGCGTCCACGCCCTCAGACCAGCCTGCAGACGCACTCCCAGGATACGCTCGATCTAGACAGGATAAAAGACACGGGTCAATCTTTTACTTAAATAAAAGCCTCACACCTACTCATACAATACTCTCCATCTGTAATTGACAACACTAATCTATTTTTCATATCAACCCCATTGTGTAGGGGGATACGTGCAAATGTTGTTTCTAAATACAGACCTCAATGTCTAACTTGTTGACCCAGATGGGCAGATTGGAATATGAGTGAAGATTGAGGTCATCCACAGCCTTCTGGACACGGTTCAGAATCTCTGAGAAGGTCTTGTGTTCGTACATGCAAGTGTCCAGAGATCTGACCTCAAGGTCAATCTTCTCCTCAATCAGCAGAAGGTCATCCACCTAGAACAAAACAGAAAAGAGCACAGTTAGAACAAGAGATCAGAATATGATTTAGACATTCTTTTGACTGGTTGATCGTTACGCCTTAAGAGTTCCCAACCTTCTCCTGGAAGTTGAAGACGGTCTCAGCCAGCCTCTGGACGTAGGGGTCCAGCTTGTAGGACTCCCAGACCAAAGCGATGCCTTCGGTAACCAGCGCCTGGACCTCCTTCTTCAGCCCGGCCACCAGCAGAGAGATGGAGATGCGCTCCTCGACCTTCTCGCACGTGCGCTCGTACGTGCGCACGCTCTCTATGAGAGAGATGGCAAAGGGGTAGAGCTGGTTGGCCTGGTGGGCCTTGTTGACGATGGCGAGGGGCACCCGGAAGCTCAGCCACTTCAGGTTCCGCACTTCCTTCGACAGCGTGATGATCTCCGGCAGGAAGTTGACCTTCAACTTGAGCATGTTTCCGGTGCGGCCGCGGGCCCGGCTGCTCTCGATGGTGAAGATGCGTCCCGACACCCCCAGGTTGCGCTGCTGCACCTTGCGGGCCCAGTCGTCGAAGATCTCCTGGGTGTTGAGCTTGGCTCTGAAGCTGTCTCCATCCTGCTTCAGTTTCAGGCCCTCCACGTGGTTCTCCCAGCCTTTCCCCAGCACGTCCTCCACACGCTTCATGTAGGCAGTCAGCTGGCGGTCGATCTGCTTGGCCCAGATGATGGAGCCGGACACGGGCGGCAAGTCACGGACGTGGCTCATCTTACAGGACTGGCTCTGGGGGTACTGGACCTTGAACTTGTCATGGAGCGACTCGATGTCGTCCTTGACGCGCTGGATCAGCTGAGTTTGGTACTCGCGGATGGCGCCCCGGATGTGCGGACGGACGAACAGCGCGTTGAAGCGGGAGAAGATGCGGAACATCTCGTTGGCGTTCTTGGCCGTGCCCAGCTGGTCGCGCAGACGGGCGGTGATGCGGGTCTCCACGCGGTCGATGCGCTCGTCGTAGCGCTTCATGGCGGCCTCCCAGGCCTCCACTCCCTCCTTGGACACGTCCAGGCCGTCCACCTCCTTCACGTTCTCGTACGCCAGGTTCACCTCTTCGATGGCATTGGCGTCTGCTGCGTCAAAGAGGACCTCCGTGACCTTCAGGTCTGGAGCTTCAACCGGCTCTCCGGGGGTGTGCTGGGGAACAGCCGACACCTGGGGGAGAGGGAGGTGAGACAGATGGGGTAGGAAAAGAAGGAACAAGAGGAGGAACGATATCAGTAATGGACTACGGTCAGACATGAAGGTACAACACAGTGGCAAAATGAGGAGGCTTAATGCTTTGTTACTATGAGTCAACACTGTAGGTCCAGATCTGATGCTGGCTCAGATAAGAACGAAGAGATAAGGATTGAATAAGGCTGTGTGTGTGTGTGTGTGTGTTTCTGACCTGGGGGCGGAGCACGCGCACAATGACGGCTCTCAGCTGCTCATGCTGCCTGCGGAAACGTCTCATGTGATCCAGGCGCGCCTGCAGCTTCCTGTGGGCGGGGCTGAGGCGCCAGACCATTTTCAGGTTCTCCTCCCTCTTCCTCTTGACAATGTCCCTCAGCAGCACCTGCAGCTTCTCGTACTCATCCTCCCAGGTCTGGAACACTTCAAAGCACGCTACCATCACCTGAGAAGGAGAGAGAGAGAGACAGAGAGAGGTTAGCCACATTCACAGGCAGGGGAGAGTTCGCAAAGCAGAGTTACCAGGTACAAAGTGCTGACACTTGGCCTTTCGGCTGATAGCGCAGCTCACCCACCTTCTCAAACTCCTCGTAGGCCACGTGCATGAGTTTCCTGGTCCCCAGAACCTTGAGCAACTGAGAGCTGAGGTCCCTGGATATGGCCTCCACCAGACGCAGCGCCCTCTGGATGGGGTACTTGGTATTACGGATCTTCCTCAGGTGGGTAAAGATGGCCACCAGCGCCTGGCGGATCTTGTCCAGTTCGGTAGCAGAGAGCAGGTCGTTGAGGGGAAAGTCCTTCATCAAGGGGTTATAATCGTTGACAGTCTCCACTGCTTGCTTCAGACCTGACAGGGTAGGGGAGACACATCATTATGAAACACTTTAGTTTACGCATGACAAATAGTTAGGCAGCAGAGTCATTCTTGATCACGTGTGTTATGTGTACGACCATGCGTGCATCTCTGCGAGCGTGTGAGAAAGCGTCGCATGCTCACCAGTGTCAGTGTCGAAGCTGACGGTGGCGTGGAAGCGTTTGCCGTGTTTGAGGATATCTAGGGTCAGCAGAACCTCCGGGCTCTCCCTCTTCTCCTGGATGCGGTTCAGAGCACGCTCCAAGTTCAGCCAGAAGCTGATCTCCTGCAGGGCCGTGCCTGAGGCAGGGTCACGGTCCAGCTTTGTCACCTGAGGGTGGAACACAAAAATGAGGATGATGCAAAACAGACACAAAAACTCTCCACGACTCAGAATCGTTTTTTATTGCCATGTAAGTTAACACAAACACAGAATTTACTGTGGCAGGAAGGTGCATACAATGAACATATACGTATATTAATTTGAAAAAAGTTGAAAAAGCAGAATGTATAAATACAATTTAAAAGTCTAATACTAAAGAGCTCTCTCAACACACACTCTCTTTGGTTCTGTACCTTCTGGATCTCCCTAATCCAGCGGTTAACGCCAGACTGCAGCTGGTTCAGGAAGGTGGGGTCCTCCACCTTGTCGCCAAAGTCTTGGACCTTGGGTTTGTCTCCACGCTCATAGCTCTGCTTGGCGATGTTGGTAATGATGGGGTGGATCAGAAGACTGATCTCTGGGATCTCAATGTTCTGCTGCAGGTGAAGGAGACCCATCTCCAGCTCTGCAATCTTCTTTTCCACCGAGGGAGCCATCTTGTCCCCATCCCTAAGACACACAGACACAGCATCAGTAAAAAATAAATTAAAAAATATCTGTAAAAGAAATGAATAAGACTGAATACTAAGTGTTCCAGACATAATTGATTGAATTGATTATATGCCAGTCATACCTGTCGGCCTTGCCAGACTCACGAATATAGGACTTGAAGAAGGGTGCGACAGCATTGCTGATGAAGGAATGCAAGGTCTCGTAGGGAGAGTCTTCACTCAGGGTCAGCACGCGCACCTGGGTGGAGATGGGCTTGTCAGCATCAATCACCCCCGTCCGCTTGATGAAGGCCAGGCTGAGGAAGAATCAAACATTCCGCATCGTCATTTACAATCTGCTGTGTCACTGCTTGTACGATGTCTGACGAGGCAAAAACACATTATATTTATTTATTTACGTGCAATCGAGTACGCGTGAAATCCAATCTCAACATGGATGACATGGCTTTGTTGGTTTGTGAATGACGCAATGATTGTCTACCTGTTGGACTTGAGGCCATAGTGGATGTCGATGTTAATGTTGTAGGAGATGCACTCCTTCTCCTCCTCACCTTCATCCCCCACATCCTCTGAAAGACAGATACAGAAACATGAAGCTGCACACAGGCAAATAAAGGCGACAGAACTTGAGTTGAATAGGGAGTCAGGTGGCTGAGCGGTTAGGGAATCGGGCTAGTAATCCGAAGGTTGCCAGTTCGATTCCTGGTCGTGACAAATGACGTGTAAGGCACTTCACCCTACTTGCCTCGGGGAATGTCCCTGTACTTACTTTAAGTCGCTCTGGATAAGAGCGTCTGCTAAATGACTAAATGTAAATGAACCAATAATTATCAAGTTGGACACAGTATTAATCATCTACTGTATTATTATTAGGCCTCTAAGTGCCTGACAGGGCCTTCCAGGAGATGATTCTGCCCCTCCCTGCCAGATGATGTCATTGGTGCGGCTGATCAACATCAGCTGACCAATCCCTCCACTGCCGCATTGCCTGCACAGGCCACACTTGACCGTTTTAAGTTTAACTAGCTGGCGCAAGTACCCTGACTGTGCAGTTCATCTCTGAAATCATGCAAACCCAGTGTAAATAAACAAAAGGCAATCCATTCAGCTAGTCACCGTGCCGGAGGAAAGGCTACACCAGAGAATAACAAAGGTTTAATTAACAGCATGATATTCACATGATTCAAAAACTGGGATACGATACGACTACCGAGGCATTCAACCTAGCTAGAAAACTCTTACTCTGTTCTAAAAGTCTTGTGCTCTCCGTTAGTATTTGTTGTTTAACTACTTAGCTAATAGTACATTATACTAGCTGACTAACTTTAAAAAAAGAAAACAAGCCACTTAACAAGAAAGGACTATTTACTTTATACGCAAGACGTAACAAACAGACTAACAACAATCACCAACTTCCGTGCTAACTGATTCGTTTGGTTAGCTATCTTAACTAGTCTGATTAGTGAGCCGGCCCAGCGTGTTAGTGCCTCCAAACGTTAGGCTAGCTAGCTAACAAATTCATCGTTTTCTCAAAGTTAAGTACCTTGCTAGTGTTGACACTGACCTTTAAGTGTGCTTCTCTCAACTAGAATGGTCTGAATTTGAGGATCTGATAAGAATTTTCTCATCTGCTCCACAGAGCTCTTCTCCTCCAGGGCGGTTTCCAGGGAGGCCGGAGCCTCGCCGCCATCTTCCAGGAGCAAAGGGACAAGTTTACGAATATGCTTCTGCAACACAGAAGTATCGGCAACCGTCTGCACGGCTGCAGACACCTCCATGGTGCCAGAGCTATCGTCTCCTCCGCCGCTGTCGGACATTTTCCGAGAGTGTGAACAACAATCGGTCGTAGACTGGACAGTGAACAAAGAAACGAGGTGTCTGGTTGCTTGCGCACCCAATAGTGATGTGTCAGTGCCGCCGGTGATGCGATGCGGATGCAAGTTCTGTCAAAAGCAATGGTCAAAAGCCACAGCCCATAAATGCAAGCAAGGCATGTTGGAACTTGTAGTTTTCTAACGCTCGGGCATTCCCGAGACAGAAAAGACGGAACGCTCAAGTGAAAATACTACACTGCCCACAATGCAGTTCAGATGGTCTGTCATTATCGGGTGGATACGGAGTTGTCCCAGAACAATTTCTGTAATGTTTCTTTATAGACTTGTTTTTCGAATAACTTTCAGTAGGCTACTTTTTATTCTTGTAAATCAATAGAGCTAGCTACACAAAAAAGTACGTCATACTGAAATACTTGGCTTGTTTTAGCCACTGGGGGGGCAACATTTATAGGTGGTTGTGACTGATACCCCTGGGCACTTTTGCTGCCAATCGATCACTACTTCAAAATGAAAATATGTGCTATATTGTTACTTCCTCTGAGATATAAGTTATCAGCGTCGTACTGCGTGGTCAATACAGAGGCAAAAGTTTATAGCCAAAACTGTAACTGACGGACACTTTCAGATTACGCTTCACTGCGAACTGCGAAGAAGGATGAGTGTGTGCGTTTGTGTGTGTCTGTCACATGATCAGTCTGAGAACAGTTCTGTGCGTGTGCTGTCTGCGTCCCTACAGACAGAGTGGAGAGACCTCAACTGGAGTTCCCGCGGAAGACGTGGGGAATCCTCACTGAAAATGCCGCACAAGGGGAAAAAAGACAAGGTAAAGTTTCTATGGACTACATTTGAGATTAAATTGTTGTTGTAACTTATATTATAAAATTATGTATCTGTCTTTTTCCTTATTTCCTTCTTTCTTTCTCTTTCTTTCTTGCTGTCTTTCTTTTTGTTTTTAGGAATCTTCCAAGCACGGTAAATCAAGCAGATCTGGAGGCAAAAACGGACAGTCAAATGACCAAGAGGTAGGATGAGGTCAGACAGATGCTGACAATTTTCCTTTAATCTTTACCCCTCTATAGTTAAGGCAGGGCGTTTAAAAAGGCAGTAAGTAGAACAGCAATTATTTTCTGAATGCATTGGTTCAGTCTCAGGACTTATTTTCTTTTCTTTTTTTGCTGTAAAAACAAAGATACCAACATCTTATCATCTCAAGTGATGGTTGGGTGTGTTGGTCAAAATATTATTTCCCAGGGTGTGAGGTTTTAATTTTAATTTATTTGTTAATGTTAGGGTTAGAGAAGTCTGTGTTTATTGGACTCTGTGTGAGCTGTGACAGGAAATAGGCAGCTCTATCGCAGGTTAATTGGGGTTAGTGGGAAAAGGCAAGAAGGCTTAATGAAAGATGTCAGCGTTCAGGAATCTTCTTTTGGCCTTTAGATCCTCTTTAGCTTTAGCATCTGACCATAATAGCTAAGGACAGACAGACAGTCTCTCTCCCCTCTCTCTCTCTCTCTCTCTCTCTCTCTCTCTCTCTCTCTCTCTCTCTCTCTCTTACAGATCTAATGTTTAATGGTATGCTCAACGACAGTCACTGTACACTGGTTTATCTACTGTTCGTCTATATCTGCCAAAACCACTCTCAGTGTTCCTCTGCATGTAAGCCAATGCACAGGATCTGCACTCTATCCCCAGTGTAGCCTGTATACCTGGAGGCTGTTCCCTCCAAATAATATAATCTGATCACTGTTTAGCTCAGTCATCTGTCTGACATTGACTAGAAGTTGGCCTCTAATGTCTGCCATGTGCCAGTCTTTACTGTACATTTGATAGTTAGTGGAGATACTGATACCAGCTTACATAACAGCTGTCTGTCCATGGATAGCTCTATCAGTTCCTATCAGAATTCTCTGACAGAGAACTCTGTCACATCGCCTGTCAACAGATAAAGTAACAAGCCAGGGTTCAGGTTCCCTCCCAGGGAATCACCTGATCTGATTCGGAAAGGAACATGACCCTTAACCACATCTCCCTGACCCCCCTCCCTAGCTCTTCTGCTTGCCGCTCATTTGGGTAATTGTGATCCTTGGCTTCCTCAGGCCAGGAACTGCCTCCTGGCGTAACGGGAACCTTTTCTCTGCGACTCTTGTTTCCTCAGGGCTCCAGTAAGAAGGTGCCCCCCACGGCCCAGCTTCTGAGGGTGAAACCGCCGGGCTCCCATTCAGCCCTAAAGAAGGACAGGAGGCTGAGTGCGTCCTGTTTCCCACTCAGCCAGAACAGGGAGCTACAGAACCTGGCTGCTCTTGCAGGTACACATTCATCAACAACACACACCACTCAATCAAAACAATCCGAAACAGTACAGTAAACGGGATCTCACAGCCACAGTAAGCTGCACGCCCGTTTCACAACAGCAACTATCTTCTCATCATACCCTGTTCACTAGTGTCCCTCACGACTGAATGGACAGCATCAGGGTGCCCCTAAAAGGTCAATCTGTAAGAACATCTGCATCTCGTGCTCAGATCCTAATACTGTATGTCCAAATCAGGAGTTGGGAACAATACGTAGAGCATCGGGTCCCTTCTGCATTTATTTTTTGTCTATCCACCTGCCTTTAAGTATTGCTAGCACAAGGACCTATGTGACTTTAAAAAAACTTTAGGGGGCGGGGTCACATCTTCACATCAACTATTCACAACCTGAGGGGATTCTCTTGACGGACTGTGGAAGCTACTGGCCCGGTCGGACTGTATTATTGATAGCAGGACGGATGCATGGCTGCACGTTTCTTATACCGCGGCTCACATCCAGTCAACTGGATCTGAAGGAACCAGATATTTCCTGCCAAGGGCTTACCTGTGTAAGATAAGACTGACTCGAAAAGAAGGTCGAGAGGAAGAGACGTCGAGAGGGAAAGAGACAGTGAGAGAGAAAGAGACAGCGATCGACCCACTGTTTGTTGTTGGGGTTTGCGTCACAACGAGATCATGTTTTTTCTTTCCACCTGCAGTAGTAATGGTAATGTGTAGCCTTGCTGTTCATCTCTCTAACTTGAGAGACAGATAGACACAATGGTTGCTTTTGTTTTTACTCTGCGTGATGCGATAAAAGATGAGACAGAGTTGAGGTTTTCTCGTTCACATGAATCTTTAATGACTTCTTTGTTTACATGCTGCATTACAGACAAGTACAGGGCTAAGTAGGTTCCAGAAGGCTATTCTACACTGCAGCACACTGGTCTGACCTGGGCCTACTTATGGAGTCCTACATAGAGTCTCATAGGATGTGGCTGTGAGTGTCTGCTTGTTACATATTCACCCACTTAGCAGAATCGGCGGGTATCTCAAAAGAGGCGTGGTAAATCTGCTGATTCTGTCTAGCTGTCTTTGGCAGCCTGAGTGGAGAGGCACAGTGAGGTGAGGTGAGGAAGTTGTGAACGCTGAGACACACATGAATGGATTTGGGCACTGGGGGTGTTATTGTTAGCAGTTGGCTATTTAGGACAGTCCTAGAATTGGGTTGTGATGCCCCAGGCCACTGATGTAACCCGGAAACACATCCAGTGAAGAATAATCCCAGTTCAGGCATATGACCTTCACGAAAGCTGCCCAGCAGTATTTTGTATTGGTTTGGGAAATGACACTGCAGCAGTTCTAATATATATTTATCTTCAAATAACATTCATCCACAAACTGTTGCTGAAAATCTATAGGCCTAGTGAAGGCAGTGTCTAACAAGCTAACAAAACAAGCATAATTGCTGTTGGAGCATTTCTTGAATCAGGTGATTTTCTCCTCCTAAATGTATGACCAGCCTGTGCTACTGAGCACTGTATCTGTGAACTGTAGTGCCATCTAGTGGCTAAAAGGCTAACTACCCATGCCCTCCCTGTCCTTTCTCGTCACTCAAAACTGTATATCAGTCGTAGCACTGAAGCTATGATGATGTCCTCATTTAATGATACCAATAGCCTTTATATGATTTATGATCACATGTTTTGGCAGAAAGGGAAAAGTGTCGATAGTAAGCTTCTCAAGAAGAATTTAGCGGCCTGTTCATCAGAAACGATTCAAACAGGAGGATATTTGATTCTTCTCTCTGTGCCTCATTTGCCATTAATACTTCAAACCTGTCCTGACCAATAGTAAAGAGTCTTAGAAGAACCTTCCCACAAGGCTCTCCTTCTGGTTGCTATCGAGTTGGAATGTGCTACAGCTGTGGAATAGGAAAGTGTCATTCAGAGAGAGAAATTAGAGAAACCAAAAAAAGGGAGAGGACAAACTTCTGGCAAGAGGGGGCTTGAAAGATGCCAAAGAGACCATGCATGATAGAGAAATTGCCTTGTGAGGCCTGAGAGAATGGTTAAAGAGAGACCAGGTGAATTGAGACCAGAGAAGGGATAGAGGCCTGTAAGAAACAGGCAAAAAAATAATGGATTATAATAAAGGAAAGGAAAATCGAGAGAAGAAGAGAGAAAGGGTCTGGAGGAATTAGCGAGATGCCCAGCTGTCCAGAAAGGTCTGGCCTTAGGGTTTGGGTGTGTGTATGCTGTGTGTTTGTGTGTGAGGGGGACACAGTTGTGAGACTCCTAATATGGGTCTGCTTTACTGCTAATTGACATTGCTTTTGATTTCTTGATTCCTCCTTTTAATATTACCCCACATACATTTGACTTTCTGGTTTGGCGTTGTGGGTTTGTGGTGTGGTCAATATGATTTCTTGTAAATGAGATGAATATTTGTAAGAGGAAGTTGCTTCAACATTCAAAGAGGAAATACGGTAAACAGTATCTTGTAGGGCATTGTTGTTTGTGTAAAATAAACAGTGATGGGTTAGCAAGAGAAAAGTGGAGTGAAATGTGTGTGATGGGGAATGTGGATGAGTGGGCGGGGATTTAATTATGTACATTTGTGTTTCTTACTAATTTCCTGATAACTGTTCGTAAATTCCCATAATTTCTAATTATGTATGCTGGTCTGGATTGTTGTTAGTTAGTCTTCCAACAAACAGTCTAGATGTCCCAAAATGAAATTGCCAATATATATTTGTATAAACATACACTATCAATTTTTTGTAAGTACATAATTATGGTATGTTAATTGCAAGCTCATTCTTTATGTGTATTTTCATCCACCAGTGGAGAATGATTGCAACTTTGGCCCAGTCTTGTGCTGTGATGTATTAGTTACAGAGGGTAGGCTGGGCCCTAACCCTAGTCCTGGGTCAGATATATCACAGGCCCCTGTAGTCTGGGGCTGTGTATGGGAGAGCAAGATCTGATCTGAGACCAGAGGCTGAGGCTATACTCCTCCCCCAGCGTCACAGGGCCAAATTCCACAGCTAGTCCCACCCCCTGCTGCTCTTGTCCAATCCCCTCCCCCCCTCCTCTTGCAGCCCTCCCCGTGTGTGCTTGCTCAGCCAATCGGCTGTCTCCCTTCCTGTTGACGTCACTGCCCAGTCCGTTCCCTCCAGCGGAGCTTCATTTTCTCGTCTGCTTTGTGCTAAAATGGAGTCTGCCTGCTGGCCCTAGAGGCTCGCCTGCCTGCTGGAGGTTAGATGTTGACATGCAGTAAGGCTGGTGACAGGATGGTGGTGGACGCTCCCAACTCCAATGGGCCTTTCCAGCCCGTGGCCCTCATGCACTTCAGAGGTATGTAGAGAGACCATTGTTCCTGTGTCCTGGGCTGGAGCCGGGGAATCTGGGGGAGCTGTGACAGAGACGCTCCTCTCTACCGGTCTGCTCTGCTCAAATGGAGATAAGCTGCCGGTCTTTGTATCTGCTGATGGGTTGTTCGGAGAGGGACCCACTTGGATTGATATGGAGCAGATGAGTGTGGTTCTCTTGGACAGGGAGCCAGGTTTCCAGGGAGAGAGAGAGCTGCAGAATAGCAGGTTTTACAGACCAGCTCTCTCTCTCTCTCTCTCTCTCTCTCTCTCTCTCTCTCTCTCTCTCTCTCTCTCTCTGCCCATCCCCCCACCAGCCTGCTGATGGAGGAGGAAGTGAGGTCATAGCCTAGGGAAGGGTTTTCTCTTTTTCTCTACCTCTCTATGTATCTGTGTGTTGTTTTCTGTGTGTTTGGTGTGCATGTGTGTGTGTGTCATCATAGTTTTTTCCTCGTTTTGCAATTAGAGATAGCTCAGTTTGCGTTTTCCCACTGTCTTTCCTTAAATCCTTGCTCTCTCTCTCTTTCTCTCTCTCTCTCTCTCTCTCTCTCTCTCTCTCTCTCTCTCTCTCTCTCTCTCTCTCTCTCTATCTATCTATCTATCTCTCTCTCTCCACCTTTCTGTCTATGTCTGTCTTTTCTCTCATTCTCTCACTGTCTTGCCCTCCCACTCTCTGTTCTAGTTGGCCAAAGGTATGTGGAATACTCCAGTTCATCAGAGTCTGAGTGCCTTAGCCAGCCTCAGCCCTCTCTATTCCCCACCAGCTAGTTTCCTTTTCAATGTTCTTCACTCATGTCCATCAGTAATAGTTCAGTCCAGGCCCTCAATTGTCCTAAAAAAAGGAGTGCTTGCATTTGCATCTGTATACAGAGAAACCCAGTGGGGGTATTTTACGTGTGTACAGAAACTTTATCAGTGCGAGGTTATGTAACAACACCAATCTACTGTGGCATGGTCAGGGTTGAGCAGCCTCTCTCTCTCTTACTCTCTTTTCCACTCCCTCTCTCTGTCTCTCTGTCTCTCTCGCTCTCTTTCTTTGTCCCACAAGCTCCAAGAGTTCTAGATCTGGGCCCACCGTCACACTTCCAGACGTGTGTTCTGTGTGTGTTTTCACATGTCTGAGTTCAGTGTCCCTGGCGTTTGGGTGTCTTTGTGTGAGGAGTGACATGAGGCCAGGTGCTGCAGTCCCAGAGCACACCAGGGTGACAACACTGCTGTCTGTGCTCCACAATATGCCAACCATGCAAATTGACCAAGTAAAACCAAACATGGCTTTTTTAATATAATATGTTAGCTTATCTGTATGGTCTGCATGGTCATCATACTTAAATTACTTTAACCTCCATTATTAGATTTAGTCAGATATCTTGTCTTGTTATGCTGTAAAGGGCATCATCATTGTGATCCAATATCCCTTTAGACAGTTCACTCAGTCTACAGTTCTTCAATTATGTAATAACCAAATTCTAATACCACAAATCACAGGGCTATGTTACAGTTAGAACTGTTTTAGTGTAATTGTAGCAAATACCTATATGCCGGTATCTTCAGCCATCTGTCCTGGCCAAGCCCTTACTGTTCTCATGAGAGAAGAAAAAGAACCACAACAAAGATGGTGCTCGTGACATTCTGTTTCATGGTTCAGTCTGGTTTAGTACATGAACTCTGCCATCTAATTTGTCTTCAGTGGATGTTGGTGTCAGGAGATTCAACCTCCCTCCCCTGCTGAGTGGTGAGGATGTGGAGGGGGACATCTAGTACTATCTATTTCTATCATCTACAGGCCTCGGGCTGAAAGGAAAGAGATAAAGATAGAGAAATAGCGCCAGGGAGCGCATGAGCGTTACTGACAGTTTGACAGAGAGAGACGGAGGGAGAGAGACACAGAAAGAGAGACGGAGGGAGAGAGAGAGAAGGAGAGAGGAAGTGTGTTAAACCCTGATTTAGGCCTGTGTGTCATAGATGCTGACTGGCAGCAGGCAGGTAGGGTAGTTCACATGACCTTCACCTATACCAGTTACCAACAACCAGTAAAGCCACATTTTAGGAATACTAGCTATTGAATACTGCCAATGAAACATTGCAACCTAACCTCAACATGCATGCCTTACATCAACAGCCTTAACTTAAGCATCAATGTGTATTACTACCACTATTCCTGGCATCCTCTATAGTTAGTACACAACTCTTAAGTCTCTCCAGTCCACCTCTCAGCTCTCCCGGATGGGTGTGTGTCTGCCTTGTTGACTTGCCCTTTAAGGCCACCGTCTCACCTGGTGAATGGTTACTGGACACTTCAAGGGGCAGGGCAAGGGCTGTCGCCTAGCAACAGAGACGGAGAAGTGAGCACATGTTGATTAGACAGACGCACCCTCCTACCCTCCCCTCTCCGAAACCCTCCCTTTTTCTCCCCTCACCCCCACCTGAGCCTGTTGAAAAAAAGACTTGCAGACAAGAATATGCCCAATGCTGTTTATGTGCCACCCTCTGCTGTCATGCTGGCACCATGTGCCATCACAGCACTATGTGTGTGTGTGGTGTGTGTGTGTGTGTGTGAGAACTGTGCCACATTGACACATAAGATTAACGGTTGCTGTCATGTTCATTTGTTTGTAGTACTTCTTGTTGATGTGTTGTTGAAACTATATGTGTGTAAGAATGTGTGCATACATTTGTTTGTGTGTATGTATTTATGTATGTGTGAGTGAGTGTGTGTGTATGAGTGAGTATGTAGGTGTATGTATATGTGTGTGTGTGTGTGAGTGAGTGAGTGAGTGAGTGAGTGAGTGTGTGTGTATGAGTGTGTGTGAGTAAATGTGTGTCTGCATGAGTGTGTATGTGAGGGAGTGTTTCTCAGGGTTTCTTAGACAACGCGTTCTGTTACTAGAACTAGTAGTAGCAGAGAACCAAGGAACAGTGCGGGCCCACAGTTTTGAATACGTGTCTTGGATATGTGTGTGGAATCAAAACCCTCTTTTTACTTCAGTTGTCCAGAAAAAAAGACCTCAGAGCTCCCAGAGTCCCTGCTTAACTCACTGGTGTTCCTCTTTCGTTTGCCTCTCCAATCCCCCAGATGTGGCCCCTGCAGAGCAAGAGAAGCTGTTTATTCAGAAACTCCGTCAGTGCTGTGTCCTCTTCGACTTCCTGTCCGACCCTCTGAGCGATCTGAAATGGAAGGAGGTGAAGCGGGCGGCGCTGAGCGAGATGGTGGAGTACATCACCCACAACAGGAACGTCATCACAGAGCCCATCTACCCAGAGGTGGTGCACATGGTCAGTACCCAACAGACTGGGGCCTCAGTGGCACCGCACAGGGCCGGATAAGGTTGAGACTGGGTTTGGGGCTAGAATGGAGCAGTGTTAGGCTAGGATTAGAGGGTGAATTGTGCTAGGAAGATAGGCAAGGAGGGCCGGTTGATATGGGGACAGACATGGTCTATAAGTAGGTCTAATAGCAGGCTGAGGCTTTGGTTTAGATTAAAACTAGATGTACCTACATTAAAAAAACAATTTTCTCTAAAGATCTCCATCAAAGCTTTCATAGTGACTGGGACACATATGTGGGAGATCTTAGTTCAAATTCAAGTCTATTATTGTCAGATGCACAGACCAACACATGGTCAGACTGGGCACTGAAATTCTTAGGACAAGACATCGCAAAGCAACCTGGCATAACATGACATATAAGTACTATTAGGATAATCAACTCTGACAATTCTCAGAAGCTAGGCTGAGACAAGAGATCAGTGTGTCCCAGGACACCTGCAGGCAGCCCAGGCCAGCCTGGGTGTCTGAGAATAGCTCCTACAGGTCAGTTGATTATGCTGGACAGAAAGAAGACTACACTGGCGAGCCCTCACTGTAGCACATGACACACTTGTAAAGAACACAACACACAGTCACACCAAACCACAACACACACTCCTAAAGAACACAACACACAGTCACACTAAACCACAACACAGACTTCTAAAGAACACAATATATACAGTCACAGTAGAACAATACACACATTCCCGTAGTGACTCAGCCTGCATGCTACTTCTTTGAAGGGTCTGGCTCATAGATTGCACAGATTAGAAACTGTTGAAAGTCGATACAGATGTCTATAGAAAAGTGTGCCTATGGTTTAGTATTAAATCAAACTCAGTTTTCTCTCCTCTCTTACCAGTGCCTTCTCTCCTCTCTTCCTCCAGTTTGCTGTGAACATGTTCAGGACGTTGCCTCCTTCGTCCA